>NW_027640866.1:0-164000 GCF_949752795.1 Hyperoodon ampullatus
TTTAGGGAACACAATGCACACCTCCAGAGAGGCAGTTGGCAATTTACATCCCGCCTATCAGAATAAAAAGGCTCCCTGTTCTCCAGGGCCTGTCTTGCCTTTCTGGTTTTTACACATTTTGCGAATGTCCCTTTTGACCGGTGGGAAGTGATACTTCTTTGTAGTGCAGATTTGCATTGCCCGCTTGCTTGCTTGGCCAAAAAGGGCGTATGCGTTTTCTCCTGAATATATTCAGGAGAAAAAGCATACGCCCTTTTTGGCCAAGTGCATCATTTTCGTAGTTGTGCCCCTCTTCCTGTGCTTTAAAGGCGATTCCAACGTACCTCTTGAAATCTGTTTCCTGCTATTCTGCCTCGCTTTCAAGTCCGCCTCGTTGCCTTCCCTCAACAGATTTTTGGACGATAGTTGTCCTTTATTACTAGGCCAGTTTGTGAATTGCTGTGCCCCTTAGCTCCATTTTTCAACTCGTTTTTTGTGAGCTGACCGCAAGTCCAAAATTTTGGTTCAGGACCTATTCTGGTTTCCGATGGGGGGCTGAGGCTTTGGTTAATTCTTCTTCCTGCCGGGAAGTTAGAGTGATATGTGCCCATCCAAATGCCTAACAGCTACTCTCTCATTGGTTCTCCCTCTTCCCTTTCATCCTCTGCCAAATTGGCAACCTGTGCGAACCAGCAGGTTAAAGGGGCTGTCTCTCCAAGGTGGGAGATTGATAGTAAAGCAGATGGAAAGTCAAACCGGGGCACCAGGAGAGGAACTATTCGTTGAGTTTTAGAAACCTTTCGTATTCACAGTGTGTCCGTTCTCTAGGTTTCCCATACATGTTATAACTGTAGTAATATACCCTTCAACCTGGAGAGTTGGGACCCATGGAATGGGTGCCATGCATTATTGCTTTAAAGGGTCTGCATTTGCTCACCCAATCTCACCAATCGTCTCAGTCCCAAGTGTCCAGCCTTATGCCACATCCAGCTGTCGTTGTAGATAGGGTCATTCCAGGTTTCATCAGAGACCCTGAAGGAATTGTAAAGAATTTCCCAGTTTTTTTGTTTTGTTTTTGAAATTCCTGTTTATAGTGGGTTTGAGCTGATTCTCTCTGCCATGTTTATGCCAGTCTAGACACACTTGATTCCCTTACGGAGACATATCAATACATAGGTTTTAAGATTCTTTCTAGTCAGATATATTCCTCTGCGGGAAATATGGGGTTTTGAGTCCCTTTCACTGAGGAAGGTGTAGGTCTTGTCTATTCCATAGTTGGTTTTTGGAACGGTACCTGTGCTTATATCAAACTCCGGTATTATGCATCACCCCACCTCTCCTTCCCCCTTAAGCAGGCATAAGAGTGTTTTCTAAATGTGAGACACTGTTCTCTTTCCTAACTCAGTTCAAGTGTAGCCATGTTTACAGGATCTTCATAAGTGATATCTTATGATAAGTTTCTTTTTCTGTGGGACTTATTTCACTTAGAATCATCGTACCTGAATCCACCCATTTTGCTGCTACTGGTTTATGACATTGATTTCATGGCTGAGGGATATTCCATCGTACGTAAGTACCACAATTTTTGAACCATTTTTATATTTCCTGGGATATTTAAGGTGTACCCAAGTTGAGGTCCTTGTAAGCAGTGCAGCCCTAAATTTTGGGGTGGCTCTGTCTTATTGATTTTTAGAATTCCCAAGGTATATTCCCTAGACTGGAAGTGCCCTTGGCTCTTTAGCTCTGTTCTATACTTCTTTTAGGGAACACAATATAATCCTCCAGAGAGGCAGTTGGCAATTTACATCCCGCCCATCAGCATAACAAGGCTCCCTGTTCTCCAGGGCCTGTCTTGCCTTTCAGGTTTTTACACATTTTGTGGATGTCCCTTTTGACCGGTGGGAAGTGCTACTTCTTTGTAGTGCAGATTTGCATTGCCCGCTTGCTTGCTTGGCCAAAAAGGGCGTATGCGTTTTCTCCTGAATATATTCAGGAGAAAACGCATTCGCCCTTTTTGGCCAAGGGCATCACTTTCGTAGTTGTGCCCCTCTTCCTGTGCTTTAAAGGCGATTCCAACGTACCTCTTGAAATCTGTTTCCTGCTATTCTGCCTCGCTTTCAAGTCCGCCTCGTTGCCTTCCCTCAACAGATTTTTGGACGATAGTTGTCCTTTATTACTCGGCCAGTTTGTGAATTGCTGTGCCCCTGAGCTCCATTTTTCAACTCGTTTTTTGTGAGCTGACCGCAAGTCCAAAATTTTGGTTCAGGACCTATGCTGGTTCCCGATGGGGGGCTGAGACTTTGGTTAATTCTTCTTCCTGCTGGGAAGTTAGAGTGAAATGTGCCCGTCCAAATGCCTAACAGCTACTCTCTCATTGGTTCTCCCTCTTCCCTTTCATCCTCTGCCAAATTGGAAACCTGTGCGAACCAGGAGGTTAAAGGGGCTGTCTCTCCAAGTTGGGAGATTCATAGTAAAGCAGATGGAAAGTCAAACCGGAGCACCAGGAGAGGGACTATTCGTTGAGTTTTAGAAACCTTTCGTAATCACAGTGTGTCTGTTCTCTAGGTTTCCCGTACATGTTATAACTGTAGTAATATTCCCTTCAACCTGGAGAGTTGGGACGCATGGAATGGGTGCCATGCATTATTGCTTTAAAGGGTCTGCATTTGCTCACCAAATCTCACCAATCGTCTCAGTCCCAAGTGTCCAGCCATATGCCACATCCAGCTGTCGTTGTAGATAGGGTCATTCCAGGTTTCATCAGAGACCCTGAAGGAATTGTAAAGAATTTCCCAGTTTTTTTGTTTTGTTTTTGAAATTCCTGTTTATAGTGGGTTTGAGCTGATTCTCTCTGCCATGTTTATGCCAGTCTAGACACACTTGTTTCCCTTACGGAGACATATCAATACATAGGTTTTAAGATTCTTTCTAGTCAGATATATTCCTCTGCGGGAAATATGGGGTTTTGAGTCCCTTTCACTGAGGAAGGTGTAGGTCTTGTCTATTCCATAGTTGGTTTTTGGAACGGTACCTGTGCTTATATCAAACTCCGGTTTTATGCATCACCCCACCTCTCCTTCCCCCTTAAGCAGGCATAAGAGTGTTTTCTAAATGTCAGACTCTGTTCTCTTTCCTAACTCAGTTCAAGTGTAGCCATGTTTACAGGATCTTCATAAGTGATATCTTATGATAAGTTTCTTTTTCTCTGTGACTTATTTCACTTAGAATCATCATACCTGAATCCACCCATTTTGCTGCTACTGGTTTATGACATTGATTTCATGGCTGAGGGATATTCCATCGTACGTAAGTACCACGATTTTTGAACCATTTTTATATTTCCTGGGATATTTAAGGTGTACCCAAGTTGAGGTCCTTGTAAGCAATGCAGCCCTAAATTTTGGAGTGGATCTTTCTTATTGATTTTCAGAATTCCCAAGGTATATTCCCTAGACTGGAGGTGCCCTTGTCTCTTTAGCTCTGTTCTTTACTTGTTTTAGGGAACACAATATACTCCTCCAGAGATGCAGTTGGCAATTTACATCCAGCCCATCAGCATAACAAGGCTCCCTGTTCTCCAGGGCCTGTCTTGCCTTTCTGGTTTTTACACATTTTGTGGATGTCCCATTTGATCGGTGGGAAGTGATACTTCTTTGTAGTGCAGATTTGCATTGCCCGCTTGCTTGCTTGGCCAAAAAGGGCGTATGCGTTTTCTCCTGAATATATTCAGGAGAAAACGCATACGCCCTTTTTGGCCAAGTGCATCATTTTCGTAGTTGTGCCCCTCTTCCTGTGCTTTAAAGGTGATTCCAACGTACCTCTTGAAATCTGTTTCCTGCTATTCTGCCTCGCTTTCAAGTCCGCCTCGTTGCCTTCCCTCAACAGATTTTTGGACGATAGTTGTCCTTTATTACTAGGCCAGTTTGTGAATTGCTGTGCCCCTTAGCTCCATTTTTCAACTCGTTTTTTGTGAGCTGACCGCAAGTCCAAAATTTTGGTTCAGGACCTATGCTGGTTTCCGATGGGGGGCTGAGACTTTGGTTAATTCTTCTTCCTGCCGGGAAGTTAGAGTGATATGTGCCCATCCAAATGCCTAACAGCTACTCTCTCATTGGTTCTCCCTCTTCCCTTTCATCCTCTGCCAAATTGGCAACCTGTGCGAACCAGCAGGTTAAAGGGGCTGTCTATCCAAGTTGGGAGATTGATAGTAAACAGATGGAAAGTCAAACCGGAGCACCAGGAGAGGGACTATTCGTTGAGTTTTAGAAATCTTTCGTATTCACAGTGTGTCCGTTCTCTAGGTTTCACATACATGTTATAACTGTAGTAATATTCCCTTCAACCTGGAGAGTTGGGACCCATGGAATGGGTGCCATGCATTATTGCTTTAAAGGGTCTGCATTTGCTCACCCAATCTCACCAATCGTCTCAGTCCCAAGTGTCCCTCCTTATGCCACATCCAGCTGTCGTTGTAGATAGGGTCACTCCAGGTTTCATCAGAGACCCTGAAGGAATTGTAAAGAATTTCCCAGTTTATTTGTTTTGTTTTTGAAATTCCTGTTTATAGTGGGTTTGAGCTGATTCTCGCTGCCATGTTTATGCCAGTCTAGACACACTTGATTCCCTTACGGAGACATATCAATACATAGGTTTTAAGATTTTTTCTAGTCAGATATATTCCTCTGCGGGAAATATGGGGTTTTGAGTCCCTTTCACTGAGGAAGGTGTAGGTCTTGTCTATTCCATAGTTGGTTTTTGGAACGGTACCTGTGCTTATATCAAACTCTGGTTTTATGCATCACCCCACCTCTCCTTCCCCCTTAAGCAGGCATAAGAGTGTTTTCTAAATGTCAGACTCTGTTCTCTTTCCTAACTCAGTTCAAGTGTAGCCATGTTTACAGGATCTTCATAAGTGATATCTTATGATAAGTTTCTTTTTCTCTGTGACTTATTTCACTTAGAATCATCATACCTGAATCCACCCATTTTGCTGCTACTGGTTTATGACATTGATTTCATGGCTGAGGGATATTCCATCGTACGTAAGTACCACAATTTTTGAACCATTTTTATATTTCCTGGGATATTTAACGTGTACCCAAGTTGAGGTCCTTGTAAGCAATGCAGCCCTAAATTTTGGAGTGGATCTTTCTTATTGATTTTAAGAATTCCCAAGGTATATTCCCTAGACTGGAGGTGCCCTTGGCTCTTTAGCTCTGTTCTTTACTTGTTTTAGGGAACACAATATACTCCTCCAGAGATGCAGTTGGCAATTTACATCCAGCCCATCAGCATAACAAGGCTCCCTGTTCTCCAGGGCCTATCTTGCCTTTCTGGTTTTTACACATTTTGTGGATGTTCCTTTTGACAGGTGGGAAGTGATACTTCTTTGTAGTGCAGATTTGCATTGCCCGCTTGCTTGCTTGGCCAAAAAGGGCGTATGCGTTTTCTCCTGAATATATTCAGGAGAAAACGCATACGCACTTTTTGGCCAAGTGCATCATTTTCGTAGTTGTGCCCCTCTTCCTGTGCTTTAAAGGCGATTCCAACGTACCTCTTGAAATCTGTTTCCTGCTATTCTGCCTCGCTTTCAAGTCCGCCTCGTTGCCTTCCCTCAACAGATTTTTGGACGATAGTTGTCCTTTATTACTAGGCCAGTTTGTGAATTGCTGTGCCCCTTAGCTCCATTTTTCAACTCGTTTTTTGTGAGCTGACCGCAAGTCCAAAATTTTGGTTCAGGACCTATGCTGGTTTCCGATGGGGGGCTGAGACTTTGGTTAATTCTTCTTCCTGCCGGGAAGTTAGAGTGATATGTGCCCATCCAAATGCCTAACAGCTACTCTCTCATTGGTTCTCCCTCTTCTCTTTCATCCTCTGCCAAATTGGCAACCTGTGCGAACCAGCAGGTTAAAGGGGCTGTCTATCCAAGTTGGGAGATTGATAGTAAACAGATGGAAAGTCAAACCGGAGCACCAGGAGAGGGACTATTCGTTGTGTTTTAGAAATCTTTCGTATTCACAGTGTGTCCGTTCTCTAGGTTTCGCATACATGTTATAACTGTAGTAATATTCCCTTCAACCTGGAGAGTTGGGACCCATGGAATGGGTGCCATGCATTATTGCTTTAAAGGGTCTGCATTTGCTCACCCAATCTCACCAATCGTCTCAGTCCCAAGTGTCCCTCCTTATGCCACATCAAGCTGTCGTTGTATATATGGTCATTCCAGGTTTCATCAGAGACCCTGAAGGAATTGTAAAGAATTTCCCAGTTTATTTGTTTTGTTTTTGAAATTCCTGTTTATAGTGGGTTTGAGCTGATTCTCTCTGCCATGTTTATGCCAGTCTAGACACACTTGATTCCCTTACGGAGACATATCAATACATAGGTTTTAAGATTCTTTCTAGTCAGATATATTCCTCTGCGGGAAATATGGGGTTTTGAGTCCCTTTCACTGAGGAAGGTGTAGGTCTTGTCTATTCCATAGTTGGTTTTTGGAACGGTACCTGTGCTTATATCAAACTCCGGTTTTATGCATCACCCCACCTCTCCTTCCCCCTTAAGCAGGCATAAGAGTGTTTTCTAAATGTGAGACACTGTTCTCTTTCCTAACTCAGTTCAAGTGTAGCCATGTTTACAGGATCTTCATAAGTGATATCTTATGATAAGTCTCTTTTTCTGTGGGACTTATTTCACTTAGAATCATCGTACCTGAATCCACCCATTTTGCTGCTACTGGTTTATGACATTGATTTCATGGCTGAGGGATATTCCATCGTACGTAAGTACCACAATTTTTTGAACCATTTTTATATTTCCTGGGATATTTAAGGTGTACCCAAGTTGAGGTCCTTGTAAGCAGTGCAGCCCTAAATTTTGGGGTGGCTCTGTCTTATTGATTTTCAGAATTCCCAAGGTATATTCCCTAGACTGGAGGTGCCCTTGGCTCTTTAGCTCTGTTCTTTACTTCTTTTAGGGAACACAATATAATCCTCCAGAGAGGCAGTTGGCAATTTACATCCCGCCCATCAGCATAACAAGGCTCCCTGTTCTCCAGGGCCTGTCTTGCCTTTCAGGTTTTTACACATTTTGTGGATGTCCCTTTTGACCGGTGGGAAGTGCTACTTCTTTGTAGTGCAGATTTGCATTGCCCGCTTGCTTGCTTGGCCAAAAAGGGCGTATGCGTTTTCTCCTGAATATATTCAGGAGAAAACGCATACGCCCTTTTTGGCCAAGGGCATCACTTTCGTAGTTGTGCCCCTCTTCCTGTGCTTTAAAGGCGATTCCAACGTACCTCTTGAAATCTGTTTCCTGCTATTCTGCCTCGCTTTCAAGTCCGCCTCGTTGCCTTCCCTCAACAGATTTTTGGACGATAGTTGTCCTTTATTACTCGGCCAGTTTGTGAATTGCTGTGCCCCTTAGCTCCATTTTTCAACTCGCTTTTTGTGAGCTGACCGCAAGTCCAAAATTTTGGTTCAGGACCTATGCTGGTTCCCGATGGGGGGCTGAGACTTTGGTTAATTCTTCTTCCTGCTGGGAATTTAGAGTGAAATGTGCCCGTCCAAATGCCTAACAGCTACTCTCTCATTGGTTCTCCCTCTTCCCTTTCATCCTCTGCCAAATTGGAAACCTGTGCGAACCAGGAGGTTAAAGGGGCTGTCTCTCCAAGTTGGGAGATTCATAGTAAAGCAGATGGAAAGTCAAACCGGAGCACCAGGAGAGGGACTATTCGTTGAGTTTTAGAAACCTTTCGTAATCACAGTGTGTCTGTTCTCTAGGTTTCCCGTACATGTTATAACTGTAGTAATATTCCCTTCAACCTGGAGAGTTGGGACCCATGGAATGGGTGCCATGCATTATTGCTTTAAAGGGTCTGCATTTGCTCACCCAATCTCACCAATCGTCTCAGTCCCAAGTGTCCAGCCATATGCCACATCCAGCTGTCGTTGTAGATAGGGTCATTCCAGGTTTCATCAGAGACCCTGAAGGAATTGTAAAGAATTTCCCAGTTTTTTTGTTTTGTTTGAAATTCCTGTTTATAGTGGGTTTGAGCTGATTCTCTCTGCCATGTTTATGCCAGTCTAGACACACTTGATTCCCTTACGGAGACATATCAATACATAGGTTTTAAGATTCTTTCTAGTCAGATATATTCCTCTGCGGGAAATATGGGGTTTTGAGTCCCTTTCACTGAGGAAGGTGTAGGTCTTGTCTATTCCATAGTTGGTTTTTGGAACGGTACCTGTGCTTATATCAAACTCTGGTTTTATGCATCACCCCACCTCTCCTTCCCCCTTAAGCAGGCATAAGAGTGTTTTCTAAATGTCAGACTCTGTTCTCTTTCCTAACTCAGTTCAAGTGTAGCCATGTTTACAGGATCTTCATAAGTGATATCTTATGATAAGTTTCTTTTTCTCTGTGACTTATTTCACTTAGAATCATCATACCTGAATCCACCCATTTTGCTGCTACTGGTTTATGACATTGATTTCATGGCTGAGGGATATTCCATCGTACGTAAGTACCACAATTTTTGAACCATTTTTATATTTCCTGGGATATTTAAGGTGTACCCAAGTTGAGGTCCTTGTAAGCAGTGCAGCCCTAAATTTTGGGGTGGCTCTGTCGTATTGATTTTCAGAATTCCCAAGGTATATTCCCTAGACTGGAAGTGCCCTTGGCTCTTTAGCTCTGTTCTTTACTTCTTTTAGGGAACACAATATACTCCTCCAGAGAGTCAGTTGGCAATTTACATCCCGCCCATCAGCATAACAAGGCTCCCTGTTCTCCAGGGCCTGTCTTGCCTTTCAGGTTTTTACACATTTTGTGGATGTCCCTTTTGACCGGTGGGAAGTGATACTTCTTTGTAGTGCAGATTTGCATTGCCCGCTTGCTTGCTTGGCCAAAAAGGGCGTATGCGTTTTCTCCTGAATATATTCAGGAGAAAACGCATACGCCCTTTTTGGCCAAGGGCATCATTTTCGTAGTTGGCCCCTCTTCCTGTGCTTTAAAGGCGATTCCAACGTACCTCTTGAAATCTGTTTCCTGCTATTCTGCCTCGCTTTCAAGTCCGCCTCGTTGCCTTCCCTCAACAGATTTTTGGACGATAGTTGTCCTTTATTACTCGGCCAGTTTGTGAATTGCTGTGCCCCTTAGCTCCATTTTTCAACTCGCTTTTTGTGAGCTGACCGCAAGTCCAAAATTTTGGTTCAGGACCTATGCTGGTTCCCGATGGGGGGCTGAGACTTTGGTTAATTCTTCTTCCTGCTGGGAAGTTAGAGTGAAATGTGCCCGTCCAAATGCCTAACAGCTACTCTCTCATTGGTTCTCCCTCTTCCCTTTCATCCTCTGCCAAATTGGAAACCTGTGCGAACCAGGAGGTTAAAGGGGCTGTCTCTCCAAGTTGGGAGATTCATAGTAAAGCAGATGGAAAGTCAAACCGGAGCACCAGGAGAGGGACTATTCGTTGAGTTTTAGAAACCTTTCGTAATCACAGTGTGTCTGTTCTCTAGGTTTCCCGTACATGTTATAACTGTAGTAATATTCCCTTCAACCTGGAGAGTTGGGACCCATGGAATGGGTGCCATGCATTATTGCTTTAAAGGGTCTGCATTTGCTCACCCAATCTCACCAATCGTCTCAGTCCCAAGTGTCCAGCCATATGCCACATCCAGCTGTCGTTGTAGATAGGGTCATTCCAGGTTTCATCAGAGACCCTGAAGGAATTGTAAAGAATTTCCCAGTTTTTTTGTTTTGTGTTTGAAATTCCTGTTTATAGTGGGTTTGAGCTGATTCTCTCTGCCATGTTTATGCCAGTCTAGACACACTTGATTCCCTTACGGAGACATATCAATACATAGGTTTTAAGATTCTTTCTAGTCAGATATATTCCTCTGCGGGAAATATGGGGTTTTGAGTCCCTTTCACTGAGGAAGGTGTAGGTCTTGTCTATTCCATAGTTGGTTTTTGGAACGGTACCTGTGCTTATATCAAACTCTGGTTTTATGCATCACCCCACCTCTCCTTCCCCCTTAAGCAGGCATAAGAGTGTTTTCTAAATGTCAGACTCTGTTCTCTTTCCTAACTCAGTTCAAGTGTAGCCATGTTTACAGGATCTTCATAAGTGATATCTTATGATAAGTTTCTTTTTCTCTGTGACTTATTTCACTTAGAATCATCATACCTGAATCCACCCATTTTGCTGCTACTGGTTTATGACATTGATTTCATGGCTGAGGGATATTCCATCGTACGTAAGTACCACAATTTTTGAACCATTTTTATATTTCCTGGGATATTTAAGGTGTACCCAAGTTGAGGTCCTTGTAAGCAGTGCAGCCCTAAATTTTGGGGTGGCTCTGTCGTATTGATTTTCAGAATTCCCAAGGTATATTCCCTAGACTGGAAGTGCCCTTGGCTCTTTAGCTCTGTTCTTTACTTCTTTTAGGGAACACAATATACTCCTCCAGAGAGTCAGTTGGCAATTTACATCCCGCCCATCAGCATAACAAGGCTCCCTGTTCTCCAGGGCCTGTCTTGCCTTTCAGGTTTTTACACATTTTGTGGATGTCCCTTTTGACCGGTGGGAAGTGATACTTCTTTGTAGTGCAGATTTGCATTGCCCGCTTGCTTGCTTGGCCAAAAAGGGCGTATGCGTTTTCTCCTGAATATATTCAGGAGAAAACGCATACGCCCTTTTTGGCCAAGGGCATCATTTTCGTAGTTGGCCCCTCTTCCTGTGCTTTAAAGGCGATTCCAACGTACCTCTTGAAATCTGTTTCCTGCTATTCTGCCTCGCTTTCAAGTCCGCCTCGTTGCCTTCCCTCAACAGATTTTTGGACGATAGTTGTCCTTTATTACTCGGCCAGTTTGTGAATTGCTGTGCCCCTTAGCTCCATTTTTCAACTCGCTTTTTGTGAGCTGACCGCAAGTCCAAAATTTTGGTTCAGGACCTATGCTGGTTCCCGATGGGGGGCTGAGACTTTGGTTAATTCTTCTTCCTGCTGGGAAGTTAGAGTGAAATGTGCCCGTCCAAATGCCTAACAGCTACTCTCTCATTGGTTCTCCCTCTTCCCTTTCATCCTCTGCCAAATTGGAAACCTGTGCGAACCAGGAGGTTAAAGGGGCTGTCTCTCCAAGTTGGGAGATTCATAGTAAAGCAGATGGAAAGTCAAACCGGAGCACCAGGAGAGGGACTATTCGTTGAGTTTTAGAAACCTTTCGTAATCACAGTGTGTCTGTTCTCTAGGTTTCCCGTACATGTTATAACTGTAGTAATATTCCCTTCAACCTGGAGAGTTGGGACCCATGGAATGGGTGCCATGCATTATTGCTTTAAAGGGTCTGCATTTGCTCACCCAATCTCACCAATCGTCTCAGTCCCAAGTGTCCAGCCATATGCCACATCCAGCTGTCGTTGTAGATAGGGTCATTCCAGGTTTCATCAGAGACCCTGAAGGAATTGTAAAGAATTTCCCAGTTTTTTTGTTTTGTGTTTGAAATTCCTGTTTATAGTGGGTTTGAGCTGATTCTCTCTGCCATGTTTATGCCAGTCTAGACACACTTGATTCCCTTACGGAGACATATCAATACATAGGTTTTAAGATTCTTTCTAGTCAGATATATTCCTCTGCGGGAAATATGGGGTTTTGAGTCCCTTTCACTGAGGAAGGTGTAGGTCTTGTCTATTCCATAGTTGGTTTTTGGAACGGTACCTGTGCTTATATCAAACTCTGGTTTTATGCATCACCCCACCTCTCCTTCCCCCTTAAGCAGGCATAAGAGTGTTTTCTAAATGTCAGACTCTGTTCTCTTTCCTAACTCAGTTCAAGTGTAGCCATGTTTACAGGATCTTCATAAGTGATATCTTATGATAAGTTTCTTTTTCTCTGTGACTTATTTCACTTAGAATCATCATACCTGAATCCACCCATTTTGCTGCTACTGGTTTATGACATTGATTTCATGGCTGAGGGATATTCCATCGTACGTAAGTACCACAATTTTTGAACCATTTTTATATTTCCTGGGATATTTAAGGTGTACCCAAGTTGAGGTCCTTGTAAGCAGTGCAGCCCTAAATTTTGGGGTGGCTCTGTCGTATTGATTTTCAGAATTCCCAAGGTATATTCCCTAGACTGGAAGTGCCCTTGGCTCTTTAGCTCTGTTCTTTACTTCTTTTAGGGAACACAATATACTCCTCCAGAGAGTCAGTTGGCAATTTACATCCCGCCCATCAGCATAACAAGGCTCCCTGTTCTCCAGGGCCTGTCTTGCCTTTCAGGTTTTTACACATTTTGTGGATGTCCCTTTTGACCGGTGGGAAGTGATACTTCTTTGTAGTGCAGATTTGCATTGCCCGCTTGCTTGCTTGGCCAAAAAGGGCGTATGCGTTTTCTCCTGAATATATTCAGGAGAAAACGCATACGCCCTTTTTGGCCAAGGGCATCATTTTCGTAGTTGGCCCCTCTTCCTGTGCTTTAAAGGCGATTCCAACGTACCTCTTGAAATCTGTTTCCTGCTATTCTGCCTCGCTTTCAAGTCCGCCTCGTTGCCTTCCCTCAACAGATTTTTGGACGATAGTTGTCCTTTATTACTCGGCCAGTTTGTGAATTGCTGTGCCCCTTAGCTCCATTTTTCAACTCGCTTTTTGTGAGCTGACCGCAAGTCCAAAATTTTGGTTCAGGACCTATGCTGGTTCCCGATGGGGGGCTGAGACTTTGGTTAATTCTTCTTCCTGCTGGGAAGTTAGAGTGAAATGTGCCCGTCCAAATGCCTAACAGCTACTCTCTCATTGGTTCTCCCTCTTCCCTTTCATCCTCTGCCAAATTGGAAACCTGTGCGAACCAGGAGGTTAAAGGGGCTGTCTCTCCAAGTTGGGAGATTCATAGTAAAGCAGATGGAAAGTCAAACCGGAGCACCAGGAGAGGGACTATTCGTTGAGTTTTAGAAACCTTTCGTAATCACAGTGTGTCTGTTCTCTAGGTTTCCCGTACATGTTATAACTGTAGTAATATTCCCTTCAACCTGGAGAGTTGGGACCCATGGAATGGGTGCCATGCATTATTGCTTTAAAGGGTCTGCATTTGCTCACCCAATCTCACCAATCGTCTCAGTCCCAAGTGTCCAGCCATATGCCACATCCAGCTGTCGTTGTAGATAGGGTCATTCCAGGTTTCATCAGAGACCCTGAAGGAATTGTAAAGAATTTCCCAGTTTTTTTGTTTTGTGTTTGAAATTCCTGTTTATAGTGGGTTTGAGCTGATTCTCTCTGCCATGTTTATGCCAGTCTAGACACACTTGATTCCCTTACGGAGACATATCAATACATAGGTTTTAAGATTCTTTCTAGTCAGATATATTCCTCTGCGGGAAATATGGGGTTTTGAGTCCCTTTCACTGAGGAAGGTGTAGGTCTTGTCTATTCCATAGTTGGTTTTTGGAACGGTACCTGTGCTTATATCAAACTCTGGTTTTATGCATCACCCCACCTCTCCTTCCCCCTTAAGCAGGCATAAGAGTGTTTTCTAAATGTCAGACTCTGTTCTCTTTCCTAACTCAGTTCAAGTGTAGCCATGTTTACAGGATCTTCATAAGTGATATCTTATGATAAGTTTCTTTTTCTCTGTGACTTATTTCACTTAGAATCATCATACCTGAATCCACCCATTTTGCTGCTACTGGTTTATGACATTGATTTCATGGCTGAGGGATATTCCATCGTACGTAAGTACCACAATTTTTGAACCATTTTTATATTTCCTGGGATATTTAAGGTGTACCCAAGTTGAGGTCCTTGTAAGCAGTGCAGCCCTAAATTTTGGGGTGGCTCTGTCGTATTGATTTTCAGAATTCCCAAGGTATATTCCCTAGACTGGAAGTGCCCTTGGCTCTTTAGCTCTGTTCTTTACTTCTTTTAGGGAACACAATATACTCCTCCAGAGAGTCAGTTGGCAATTTACATCCCGCCCATCAGCATAACAAGGCTCCCTGTTCTCCAGGGCCTGTCTTGCCTTTCAGGTTTTTACACATTTTGTGGATGTCCCTTTTGACCGGTGGGAAGTGATACTTCTTTGTAGTGCAGATTTGCATTGCCCGCTTGCTTGCTTGGCCAAAAAGGGCGTATGCGTTTTCTCCTGAATATATTCAGGAGAAAACGCATACGCCCTTTTTGGCCAAGGGCATCATTTTCGTAGTTGGCCCCTCTTCCTGTGCTTTAAAGGCGATTCCAACGTACCTCTTGAAATCTGTTTCCTGCTATTCTGCCTCGCTTTCAAGTCCGCCTCGTTGCCTTCCCTCAACAGATTTTTGGACGATAGTTGTCCTTTATTACTCGGCCAGTTTGTGAATTGCTGTGCCCCTTAGCTCCATTTTTCAACTCGTTTTTTGTGAGCTGACCGCAAGTCCAAAATTTTGGTTCAGGACCTATGCTGGTTCCCGATGGGGGGCTGAGACTTTGGTTAATTCTTCTTCCTGCTGGGAAGTTAGAGTGAAATGTGCCCGTCCAAATGCCTAACAGCTACTCTCTCATTGGTTCTCCCTCTTCCCTTTCATCCTCTGCCAAATTGGAAACCTGTGCGAACCAGGAGGTTAAAGGGGCTGTCTCTCCAAGTTGGGAGATTCATAGTAAAGAAGATGGAAAGTCAAACCGGAGCACCAGGAGAGGGACTATTCGTTGAGTTTTAGAAACCTTTCGTAATCACAGTGTGTCTGTTCTCTAGGTTTCCCGTACATGTTATAACTGTAGTAATATTCCCTTCAACCTGGAGAGTTGGGACGCATGGAATGGGTGCCATGCATTATTGCTTTAAAGGGTCTGCATTTGCTCACCAAATCTCACCAATCGTCTCAGTCCCAAGTGTCCAGCCATATGCCACATCCAGCTGTCGTTGTAGATAGGGTCATTCCAGGTTTCATCAGAGACCCTGAAGGAATTGTAAAGAATTTCCCAGTTTTTTTGTTTTGTTTTTGAAATTCCTGTTTATAGTGGGTTTGAGCTGATTCTCTCTGCCATGTTTATGCCAGTCTAGACACACTTGTTTCCCTTACGGAGACATATCAATACATAGGTTTTAAGATTCTTTCTAGTCAGATATATTCCTCTGCGGGAAATATGGGGTTTTGAGTCCCTTTCACTGAGGAAGGTGTAGGTCTTGTCTATTCCATAGTTGGTTTTTGGAACGGTACCTGTGCTTATATCAAACTCTGGTTTTATGCATCACCCCACCTCTCCTTCCCCCTTAAGCAGGCATAAGAGTGTTTTCTAAATGTCAGACTCTGTTCTCTTTCCTAACTCAGTTCAAGTGTAGCCATGTTTACAGGATCTTCATAAGTGATATCTTATGATAAGTTTCTTTTTCTCTGTGACTTATTTCACTTAGAATCATCATACCTGAATCCACCCATTTTGCTGCTACTGGTTTATGACATTGATTTCATGGCTGAGGGATATTCCATCGTACGTAAGTACCACAATTTTTGAAGCATTTTTATATTTCCTGGGATATTTAAGGTGTACCCAAGTTGAGGTCCTTGTAAGCAATGCAGCCCTAAATTTTGGAGTGGATCTTTCTTATTGATTTTCAGAATTCCCAAGGTATATTCCCTAGACTGGAGGTGCCCTTGTCTCTTTAGCTCTGTTCTTTACTTGTTTTAGGGAACACAATATACTCCTCCAGAGATGCAGTTGGCAATTTACATCCAGCCCATCAGCATAACAAGGCTCCCTGTTCTCCAGGGCCTGTCTTGCCTTTCTGGTTTTTACACATTTTGTGGATGTCCCATTTGATCGGTGGGAAGTGATACTTCTTTGTAGTGCAGATTTGCATTGCCCGCTTGCTTGCTTGGCCAAAAAGGGCATATGCGTTTTCTCCTGAATATATTCAGGAGAAAACGCATACGCCCTTTTTGGCCAAGTGCATCATTTTCGTAGTTGTGCCCCTCTTCCTGTGCTTTAAAGGTGATTCCAACGTACCTCTTGAAATCTGTTTCCTGCTATTCTGCCTCGCTTTCAAGTCCGCCTCGTTGCCTTCCCTCAACAGATTTTTGGACGATAGTTGTCCTTTATTACTAGGCCAGTTTGTGAATTGCTGTGCCCCTTAGCTCCATTTTTCAACTCGTTTTTTGTGAGCTGACCGCAAGTCCAAAATTTTGGTTCAGGACCTATGCTGGTTTCCGATAGGGGGCTGAGACTTTGGTTAATTCTTCTTCCTGCCGGGAAGTTAGAGTGATATGTGCCCATCCAAATGCCTAACAGCTACTCTCTCATTGGTTCTCCCTCTTCCCTTTCATCCTCTGCCAAATTGGCAACCTGTGCGAACCAGCAGGTTAAAGGGGCTGTCTATCCAAGTTGGGAGATTGATAGTAAACAGATGGAAAGTCAAACCGGAGCACCAGGAGAGGGACTATTCGTTGAGTTTTAGAAATCTTTCGTATTCACAGTGTGTCCGTTCTCTAGGTTTCACATACATGTTATAACTGTAGTAATATTCCCTTCAACCTGGAGAGTTGGGACCCATGGAATGGGTGCCATGCATTATTGCTTTAAAGGGTCTGCATTTGCTCACCCAATCTCACCAATCGTCTCAGTCCCAAGTGTCCCTCCTTATGCCACATCCAGCTGTCGTTGTAGATAGGGTCACTCCAGGTTTCATCAGAGACCCTGAAGGAATTGTAAAGAATTTCCCAGTTTATTTGTTTTGTTTTTGAAATTCCTGTTTATAGTGGGTTTGAGCTGATTCTCGCTGCCATGTTTATGCCAGTCTAGACACACTTGATTCCCTTACGGAGACATATCAATACATAGGTTTTAAGATTTTTTCTAGTCAGATATATTCCTCTGCGGGAAATATGGGGTTTTGAGTCCCTTTCACTGAGGAAGGTGTAGGTCTTGTCTATTCCATAGTTGGTTTTTGGAACGGTACCTGTGCTTATATCAAACTCTGGTTTTATGCATCACCCCACCTCTCCTTCCCCCTTAAGCAGGCATAAGAGTGTTTTCTAAATGTCAGACTCTGTTCTCTTTCCTAACTCAGTTCAAGTGTAGCCATGTTTACAGGATCTTCATAAGTGATATCTTATGATAAGTTTCTTTTTCTCTGTGACTTATTTCACTTAGAATCATCATACCTGAATCCACCCATTTTGCTGCTACTGGTTTATGACATTGATTTCATGGCTGAGGGATATTCCATCGTACGTAAGTACCACAATTTTTGAACCATTTTTATATTTCCTGGGATATTTAACGTGTACCCAAGTTGAGGTCCTTGTAAGCAATGCAGCCCTAAATTTTGGAGTGGATCTTTCTTATTGATTTTCAGAATTCCCAAGGTATATTCCCTAGACTGGAGGTGCCCTTGGCTCTTTAGCTCTGTTCTTTACTTGTTTTAGGGAACACAATATACTCCTCCAGAGATGCAGTTGGCAATTTACATCCAGCCCATCAGCATAACAAGGCTCCCTGTTCTCCAGGGCCTATCTTGCCTTTCTGGTTTTTACACATTTTGTGGATGTCCCATTTGATCGGTGGGAAGTGATACTTCTTTGTAGTGCAGATTTGCATTGCCCGCTTGCTTGCTTGGCCAAAAAGGGCGTATGCGTTTTCTCCTGAATATATTCAGGAGAAAACGCATACGCCCTTTTTGGCCAAGTGCATCATTTTCGTAGTTGTGCCCCTCTTCCTGTGCTTTAAAGGCGATTCCAACGTACCTCTTGAAATCTGTTTCCTGCTATTCTGCCTCGCTTTCAAGTCCGCCTCGTTGCCTTCCCTCAACAGATTTTTGGACGATAGTTGTCCTTTATTACTAGGCCAGTTTGTGAATTGCTGTGCCCCTTAGCTCCATTTTTCAACTCGTTTTTTGTGAGCTGACCGCAAGTCCAAAATTTTGGTTCAGGACCTATGCTGGTTTCCGATGGGGGGCTGAGACTTTGGTTAATTCTTCTTCCTGCCGGGAAGTTAGAGTGATATGTGCCCATCCAAATGCCTAACAGCTACTCTCTCATTGGTTCTCCCTCTTCTCTTTCATCCTCTGCCAAATTGGCAACCTGTGCGAACCAGCAGGTTAAAGGGGCTGTCTATCCAAGTTGGGAGATTGATAGTAAACAGATGGAAAGTCAAACCGGAGCACCAGGAGAGGGACTATTCGTTGTGTTTTAGAAATCTTTCGTATTCACAGTGTGTCCGTTCTCTAGGTTTCGCATACATGTTATAACTGTAGTAATATTCCCTTCAACCTGGAGAGTTGGGACCCATGGAATGGGTGCCATGCATTATTGCTTTAAAGGGTCTGCATTTGCTCACCCAATCTCACCAATCGTCTCAGTCCCAAGTGTCCCTCCTTATGCCACATCAAGCTGTCGTTGTATATAGGGTCATTCCAGGTTTCATCAGAGACCCTGAAGGAATTGTAAAGAATTTCCCAGTTTATTTGTTTTGTTTTTGAAATTCCTGTTTATAGTGGGTTTGAGCTGATTCTCTCTGCCATGTTTATGCCAGTCTAAACACACTTGATTCCCTTACGGAGACATATCAATACATAGGTTTTAAGATTCTTTCTAGTCAGATATATTCCTCTGCGGGAAATATGGGGTTTTGAGTCCCTTTCACTGAGGAAGGTGTAGGTCTTGTCTATTCCATAGTTGGTTTTTGGAACGGTACCTGTGCTTATATCAAACTCCGGTTTTATGCATCACCCCACCTCTCCTTCCACCTTAAGCAGGCATAAGAGTGTTTTCTAAATGTGAGACACTGTTCTCTTTCCTAACTCAGTTCAAGTGTAGCCATGTTTACAGGATCTTCATAAGTGATATCTTATGATAAGTCTCTTTTTCTGTGGGACTTATTTCACTTAGAATCATCGTACCTGAATCCACCCATTTTGCTGCTACTGGTTTATGACATTGATTTCATGGCTGAGGGATATTCCATCGTACGTAAGTACCACAATTTTTTGAACCATTTTTATATTTCCTGGGATATTTAAGGTGTACCCAAGTTGAGGTCCTTGTAAGCAGTGCAGCCCTAAATTTTGGGGTGGCTCTGTCTTATTGATTTTCAGAATTCCCAAGGTATATTCCCTAGACTGGAGGTGCCCTTGGCTCTTTAGCTCTGTTCTTTACTTCTTTTAGGGAACACAATATAATCCTCCAGAGAGGCAGTTGGCAATTTACATCCCGCCCATCAGCATAACAAGGCTCCCTGTTCTCCAGGGCCTGTCTTGCCTTTCAGGTTTTTACACATTTTGTGGATGTCCCTTTTGACCGGTGGGAAGTGCTACTTCTTTGTAGTGCAGATTTGCATTGCCCGCTTGCTTGCTTGGCCAAAAAGGGCGTATGCGTTTTCTCCTGAATATATTCAGGAGAAAACGCATACGCCCTTTTTGGCCAAGGGCATCACTTTCGTAGTTGTGCCCCTCTTCCTGTGCTTTAAAGGCGATTCCAACGTACCTCTTGAAATCTGTTTCCTGCTATTCTGCCTCGCTTTCAAGTCCGCCTCGTTGCCTTCCCTCAACAGATTTTTGGACGATAGTTGTCCTTTATTACTCGGCCAGTTTGTGAATTGCTGTGCCCCTTAGCTCCATTTTTCAACTCGCTTTTTGTGAGCTGACCGCAAGTCCAAAATTTTGGTTCAGGACCTATGCTGGTTCCCGATGGGGGGCTGAGACTTTGGTTAATTCTTCTTCCTGCTGGGAAGTTAGAGTGAAATGTGCCCGTCCAAATGCCTAACAGCTACTCTCTCATTGGTTCTCCCTCTTCCCTTTCATCCTCTGCCAAATTGGAAACCTGTGCGAACCAGGAGGTTAAAGGGGCTGTCTCTCCAAGTTGGGAGATTCATAGTAAAGCAGATGGAAAGTCAAACCGGAGCACCAGGAGAGGGACTATTCGTTGAGTTTTAGAAACCTTTCGTAATCACAGTGTGTCTGTTCTCTAGGTTTCCCGTACATGTTATAACTGTAGTAATATTCCCTTCAACCTGGAGAGTTGGGACCCATGGAATGGGTGCCATGCATTATTGCTTTAAAGGGTCTGCATTTGCTCACCCAATCTCACCAATCGTCTCAGTCCCAAGTGTCCAGCCATATGCCACATCCAGCTGTCGTTGTAGATAGGGTCATTCCAGGTTTCATCAGAGACCCTGAAGGAATTGTAAAGAATTTCCCAGTTTTTTTGTTTTGTGTTTGAAATTCCTGTTTATAGTGGGTTTGAGCTGATTCTCTCTGCCATGTTTATGCCAGTCTAGACACACTTGATTCCCTTACGGAGACATATCAATACATAGGTTTTAAGATTCTTTCTAGTCAGATATATTCCTCTGCGGGAAATATGGGGTTTTGAGTCCCTTTCACTGAGGAAGGTGTAGGTCTTGTCTATTCCATAGTTGGTTTTTGGAACGGTACCTGTGCTTATATCAAACTCTGGTTTTATGCATCACCCCACCTCTCCTTCCCCCTTAAGCAGGCATAAGAGTGTTTTCTAAATGTCAGACTCTGTTCTCTTTCCTAACTCAGTTCAAGTGTAGCCATGTTTACAGGATCTTCATAAGTGATATCTTATGATAAGTTTCTTTTTCTCTGTGACTTATTTCACTTAGAATCATCATACCTGAATCCACCCATTTTGCTGCTACTGGTTTATGACATTGATTTCATGGCTGAGGGATATTCCATCGTACGTAAGTACCACAATTTTTGAACCATTTTTATATTTCCTGGGATATTTAAGGTGTACCCAAGTTGAGGTCCTTGTAAGCAGTGCAGCCCTAAATTTTGGGGTGGCTCTGTCGTATTGATTTTCAGAATTCCCAAGGTATATTCCCTAGACTGGAAGTGCCCTTGGCTCTTTAGCTCTGTTCTTTACTTCTTTTAGGGAACACAATATACTCCTCCAGAGAGTCAGTTGGCAATTTACATCCCGCCCATCAGCATAACAAGGCTCCCTGTTCTCCAGGGCCTGTCTTGCCTTTCAGGTTTTTACACATTTTGTGGATGTCCCTTTTGACCGGTGGGAAGTGATACTTCTTTGTAGTGCAGATTTGCATTGCCCGCTTGCTTGCTTGGCCAAAAAGGGCGTATGCGTTTTCTCCTGAATATATTCAGGAGAAAACGCATACGCCCTTTTTGGCCAAGGGCATCATTTTCGTAGTTGGCCCCTCTTCCTGTGCTTTAAAGGCGATTCCAACGTACCTCTTGAAATCTGTTTCCTGCTATTCTGCCTCGCTTTCAAGTCCGCCTCGTTGCCTTCCCTCAACAGATTTTTGGACGATAGTTGTCCATTATTACTCGGCCCGTTTGTGAATTGCTGTGCCCCTTAGCTCCATTTTTCAACTCGCTTTTTGTGAGCTGACCGCAAGTCCAAAATTTTGGTTCAGGACCTATGCTGGTTCCCGATGGGGGGCTGAGACTTTGGTTAATTCTTCTTCCTGCTGGGAAGTTAGAGTGAAATGTGCCCGTCCAAATGCCTAACAGCTACTCTCTCATTGGTTCTCCCTCTTCCCTTTCATCCTCTGCCAAATTGGAAACCTGTGCGAACCAGGAGGTTAAAGGGGCTGTCTCTCCAAGTTGGGAGATTCATAGTAAAGCAGATGGAAAGTCAAACCGGAGCACCAGGAGAGGGACTATTCGTTGAGTTTTAGAAACCTTTCGTAATCACAGTGTGTCTGTTCTCTAGGTTTCCCGTACATGTTATAACTGTAGTAATATTCCCTTCAACCTGGAGAGTTGGGACCCATGGAATGGGTGCCATGCATTATTGCTTTAAAGGGTCTGCATTTGCTCACCCAATCTCACCAATCGTCTCAGTCCCAAGTGTCCAGCCATATGCCACATCCAGCTGTCGTTGTAGATAGGGTCATTCCAGGTTTCATCAGAGACCCTGAAGGAATTGTAAAGAATTTCCCAGTTTTTTTGTTTTGTGTTTGAAATTCCTGTTTATAGTGGGTTTGAGCTGATTCTCTCTGCCATGTTTATGCCAGTGTAGACACACTTGATTCCCTTACGGAGACATATCAATACATAGGTTTTAAGATTCTTTCTAGTCAGATATATTCCTCTGCGGGAAATATGGGGTTTTGAGTCCCTTTCACTGAGGAAGGTGTAGGTCTTGTCTATTCCATAGTTGGTTTTTGGAACGGGACCTGTGCTTATATTAAAGTCTGGTTTTATGCATCACCCGACCTCTCCTTCCCCCTTAAGCAAGCATAAGGGTGTTTTCTAAACGTGAGACACTGTTCTCTTTCCTAACTCAGTTCAAGTGTAGCCATGTTACAGGATCTTCATAAGTGATATCTTATGATAAGTTTCTTTTTCTCTGTGACTTATTTCACTTAGAATCATCGTAACTGAATCCACCCATTTTGCTGCTACTGGTCTTATGACATTGATTTCGTGGCTGAGGGATATTCCATCGTACGTAAGTACCACAATTTTTTGAACCATTTTTATATTTCCTGGGATATTTAAGGTGTACCCAAGTTGAGGTCCTTGTAAGCAGTGCAGCCCTAAATTATGGGGTGGCTCTGTATTATTGATTTTCAGTTTTCCCAAGGTATATTGCTAGACTGTAAGTGCCCTTGGCTCTGTAGCTCTGTTCTTTACTTGTTTTAGGGAACACAATGCACTCCTCCAGAGAGGCGGATGGCAATTTACATCCCGCCCATCAGCATAACAAGGCTCCCTGTTCTCCAGGGCCTGTCTTGCCTTTCTGGTTTGTACACATTTTGTGGATGTACCTTTTGACTGGTGGGAAGTGATACTTCTTTGTAGTGCAGATTTGCATTGCCCGCTTGCTTGCTTGGCCAAAAAGAGCGTATGCGTTTTCTCCTGAATATATTCAGGAGAAAACGCATACGCCCTTTTTGGCCAAGTGCATCATTTTCGTAGTTGTGCCCCTCTTCCTCTGCTTTAAAGGCGATTCCAACGTACCTCTTGAAATCTGTTTCCTGCTATTCTGCCTCGCTTTCAAGTCCGCCTCGTTGCCTTCCCTCAACAGATTTTTGGACGATAGTTGTCCTTTATTACTCGGCCAGTTGGTGAATTGCTGTGACCCTGAGCTCCATTTTTCAACTCGTTTTTTGTGAGCTGACCGCAAGTCCAAAATTTTGGTTCAGGATCTATGCTGGTTTCCGGTGTGTGGCTGAGACTTTGGTTAATTCTTCTTCCTGCCGGGAAATTAGATTGATATGTGCCCGTCCAATTGCCTAACAGCTACTCTCTCATTGGTTCTCCGTCTTCCCATTCATCCTCTGCCAAATTGGCAACCTGTGCGAACCAGGAGGTTAAAGGGGCTGTCTCTCCAAGTTGGGAGGTTGATAGTAAAGCAGATGGAAAGTCAAAACCGAGCACCAGGAGGGGGACTATTCGTTGAGTTTTAGAAAACTTTCGTGTTCACAGTGTGTCCGTTTTCTAGGTTTCCCGTACATGTTATAACTGTAGTAATATTCCCTTTAACCTTGAGAGTTGGGACCCATGGAATGGGTGCCAGGCATTTGTGCTTTAAAGGGTCTGCATTTGCTCACCCAATCTCACCAATCCTCTCAGTCCCAAGTGTCCAGCCTTATTCCACATCCAGCTGTCGTTGTAGATAGGGTCATTCCAGGTTTCATCAGAGACCCTGAAGGAATTGTAAAAAATTTCCCAGTTTTTTTGTTTTGTTTTTGAAATTCCTTTTTATAGTGGGTTTGACCTGATTCTCGCTGCCATGTTTATGCCAGTCTAGACATACTTGATTCCCTTACCGAGACATATCAATACATAGGTTTTAAGATTCTTACTAGTCAGATATATTCCTCTGCGGGAAATATGGGGTTTTGAGTCCCTTTCACTGAGGAAGGTGTAGGTCTTGCCTATTCCATAGTTGGTTTTTGGAACGGTACCTGTGCTTATATCAAACTCTGGTTTTATGCATCACCCCACCTCTCCTTCCCCCTTAAGCAGGCATAAGAGTGTTTTCTAAATGTGAGACAGTGTTCTCTTTCCTATCTCAGTTCAAGTGTAGCCAGGTTTACAGGATCGTCATAAGTGATATCTTATGATAAGTTTCTTTTTCTTTGTGACTTATTTCACTTAGAATCATCGTACGTGAATCCACCCATTTTGCTGCTACTGGTCTTATGACATTGATTTCATGGCTGAGGGATATTCCATCGTACGTAAGTACCACAATTTTTTGAACCATTTTTATATTTCCTGGGATATTTAAGGTGTACCCAAGTTGAGGTCCTTGTAAGCAGTGCAGCCCTAAATTTTGGGGTGGCTCTGTCTTATCGATATTCAGTTTTACCAAGGTATATTCCCTAGACTGCAAGAGCCCTTGGCTCTGTAACTCTGTTGTTTCTTTGTTTTAGGGAACACAATGCACACCTCCAGAGAGGCAGTTGGCAATTTACATCCCGCCTATCAGAATAACAAGGCTCCCTGTTCTCCAGGGCCTGTCTTGCCTTTCTGGTTTTTACACATTTTGCGAATGTCCCTTTTGACCGGTGGGAAGTGATACTTCTTTGTAGTGCAGATTTGCATTGCCCGCTTGCTTGCTTGGCCAAAAAGGGCGTATGCGTTTTCTCCTGAATATATTCAGGAGAAAACGCATACGCCCTTTTTGGCCAAGTGCATCATTGTCGAAGTTGTGCCCCTCTTCCTGTGCTTTAAAGGCGATTCCAACGTACCTCTTGAAATCTGTTTCCTGCTATTCTGCCTCGCTTTCAAGTCCGCCTCGTTGCCTTCCCTCAACAGATTTTTGGACGATAGTTGTCCTTTATTACTCGGCCAGTTTGTGAATTCCTGTGTCCCTGAGTTCCATTTTTCAACTCGTTTTTGGTGAGCTGACCGCAAGTCCAAAATTTTGGTTCAGGACCTATACTGGTTCCCGGTGGGTGGCTGAGACTGTTGTTAATTCTTCTTCCTGCCTGGAAATTACAGTGATATGTGCCCGTCCAAATGCCTAACAGCTACTCTCTCATTGGTTCTCCCTCTTCCCTTTCATCCTCTGCCAAATTGGCAACCTGTGCGAACCAGGAGGTTAAAGGGGCTGTCTCTCCAAGTTGGGAGGTTGATAGTTAACAGATGGAAAGTCAAACCGGAGCACCAGGAGAGGGACTATTCGTTGAGTTTTAGAAACCTTTGGTATTCACAGTGTGTCCGTTCTCTAGGTTTCCATACATGTTATAGCTGTAGTAATATTCCCTTCAACCTGGAGAGTTGGGACCCATGGAATGGGTGCCAGGCATTTGTGCTTTAAAGGGTCTGCATTTGCTCACCCAATCCCACCAATCCTCTCAGTCCCAAGTGTCCCTGCTTATGCCACATCCAGATGTCATTGTAGATAGGGTCATTCCAGGTTTCATCAGAGACCCTGAAGGAATTGTAAAGAATTTCCCAGTTTTTTTGTTTTGTTTTTGAAATTCCTTTTTATAGTGGGTTTGAGCTGATTCTCGCTGCCATGTTTATGCCAGTCTACGCACACTTGATTCCCTTACGGAGACATATCAATACATATGTTTTAAGATTCTTACTAGTCAGATATATTCCTCTGCGGGAAATATGGGGTTTTGAGTCCCTTTCACTGAGGAAGGTGTAGGTCTTGTCTATTCCATAGTTGGTTTTTGGAACGGTACCTGTGCTTATATCAAACTCTGGTTTTATGCATCACCCCACCTCTCCTTCCCCCTTAAGCAGGCATAAGAGTGTTTTCTAAATGTGAGACACTGTTCTCTTTCCTAACTCAGTTCAAGTGTAGCCATGTTTACAGGATCTTCATAAGTGATATCTTATGATAAGTTTCTTTTTCTGTGGGACTTATTTCACTTAGAATCATCGTACCTGAATCCACCCATTTTGCTGCTACTGGTTTATGACATTGATTTCATGGCTGAGGGATATTCCATCGTACGTAAGTACCACAATTTTTGAACCATTTTTATATTTCCTGGGATATTTAAGGTGTACCCAAGTTGAGGTCCTTGTAAGCAGTGCAGCCCTAAATTTTGGGGTGGCTCTGTCTTATTGATTTTTAGAATTCCCAAGGTATATTCCCTAGACTGGAAGTGCCCTTGGCTCTTTAGCTCTGTTCTATACTTCTTTTAGGGAACACAATATAATCCTCCAGAGAGGCAGTTGGCAATTTACATCCCGCCCATCAGCATAACAAGGCTCCCTGTTCTCCAGGGCCTGTCTTGCCTTTCAGGTTTTTACACATTTTGTGGATGTCCCTTTTGACCGGTGGGAAGTGCTACTTCTTTGTAGTGCAGATTTGCATTGCCCGCTTGCTTGCTTGGCCAAAAAGGGCGTATGCGTTTTCTCCTGAATATATTCAGGAGAAAACGCATTCGCCCTTTTTGGCCAAGGGCATCACTTTCGTAGTTGTGCCCCTCTTCCTGTGCTTTAAAGGCGATTCCAACGTACCTCTTGAAATCTGTTTCCTGCTATTCTGCCTCGCTTTCAAGTCCGCCTCGTTGCCTTCCCTCAACAGATTTTTGGACGATAGTTGTCCTTTATTACTCGGCCAGTTTGTGAATTGCTGTGCCCCTTAGCTCCATTTTTCAACTCGTTTTTTGTGAGCTGACCGCAAGTCCAAAATTTTGGTTCAGGACCTATGCTGGTTCCCGATGGGGGGCTGAGACTTTGGTTAATTCTTCTTCCTGCTGGGAAGTTAGAGTGAAATGTGCCCGTCCAAATGCCTAACAGCTACTCTCTCATTGGTTCTCCCTCTTCCCTTTCATCCTCTGCCAAATTGGAAACCTGTGCGAACCAGGAGGTTAAAGGGGCTGTCTCTCCAAGTTGGGAGATTCATAGTAAAGCAGATGGAAAGTCAAACCGGAGCACCAGGAGAGGGACTATTCGTTGAGTTTTAGAAACCTTTCGTAATCACAGTGTGTCTGTTCTCTAGGTTTCCCGTACATGTTATAACTGTAGTAATATTCCCTTCAACCTGGAGAGTTGGGACGCATGGAATGGGTGCCATGCATTATTGCTTTAAAGGGTCTGCATTTGCTCACCAAATCTCACCAATCGTCTCAGTCCCAAGTGTCCAGCCATATGCCACATCCAGCTGTCGTTGTAGATAGGGTCATTCCAGGTTTCATCAGAGACCCTGAAGGAATTGTAAAGAATTTCCCAGTTTTTTTGTTTTGTTTTTGAAATTCCTGTTTATAGTGGGTTTGAGCTGATTCTCTCTGCCATGTTTATGCCAGTCTAGACACACTTGTTTCCCTTACGGAGACATATCAATACATAGGTTTTAAGATTCTTTCTAGTCAGATATATTCCTCTGCGGGAAATATGGGGTTTTGAGTCCCTTTCACTGAGGAAGGTGTAGGTCTTGTCTATTCCATAGTTGGTTTTTGGAACGGTACCTGTGCTTATATCAAACTCTGGTTTTATGCATCACCCCACCTCTCCTTCCCCCTTAAGCAGGCATAAGAGTGTTTTCTAAATGTCAGACTCTGTTCTCTTTCCTAACTCAGTTCAAGTGTAGCCATGTTTACAGGATCTTCATAAGTGATATCTTATGATAAGTTTCTTTTTCTCTGTGACTTATTTCACTTAGAATCATCATACCTGAATCCACCCATTTTGCTGCTACTGGTTTATGACATTGATTTCATGGCTGAGGGATATTCCATCGTACGTAAGTACCACAATTTTTGAACCATTTTTATATTTCCTGGGATATTTAAGGTGTACCCAAGTTGAGGTCCTTGTAAGCAATGCAGCCCTAAATTTTGGAGTGGATCTTTCTTATTGATTTTCAGAATTCCCAAGGTATATTCCCTAGACTGGAGGTGCCCTTGGCTCTTTAGCTCTGTTCTTTACTTGTTTTAGGGAACACAATATACTCCTCCAGAGATGCAGTTGGCAATTTACATCCAGCCCATCAGCATAACAAGGCTCCCTGTTCTCCAGGGCCTGTCTTGCCTTTCTGGTTTTTACACATTTTGTGGATGTCCCATTTGATCGGTGGGAAGTGATACTTCTTTGTAGTGCAGATTTGCATTGCCCGCTTGCTTGCTTGGCCAAAAAGGGCGTATGCGTTTTCTCCTGAATATATTCAGGAGAAAACGCATACGCACTTTTTGGCCAAGTGCATCATTTTCGTAGTTGTGCCCCTCTTCCTGTGCTTTAAAGGTGATTCCAACGTACCTCTTGAAATCTGTTTCCTGCTATTCTGCCTCGCTTTCAAGTCCGCCTCGTTGCCTTCCCTCAACAGATTTTTGGACGATAGTTGTCCTTTATTACTAGGCCAGTTTGTGAATTGCTGTGCCCCTTAGCTCCATTTTTCAACTCGTTTTTTGTGAGCTGACCGCAAGTCCAAAATTTTGGTTCAGGACCTATGCTGGTTTCCGATGGGGGGCTGAGACTTTGGTTAATTCTTCTTCCTGCCGGGAAGTTAGAGTGATATGTGCCCATCCAAATGCCTAACAGCTACTCTCTCATTGGTTCTCCCTCTTCCCTTTCATCCTCTGCCAAATTGGCAACCTGTGCGAACCAGCAGGTTAAAGGGGCTGTCTATCCAAGTTGGGAGATTGATAGTAAACAGATGGAAAGTCAAACCGGAGCACCAGGAGAGGGACTATTCGTTGAGTTTTAGAAATCTTTCGTATTCACAGTGTGTCCGTTCTCTAGGTTTCACATACATGTTATAACTGTAGTAATATTCCCTTCAACCTGGAGAGTTGGGACCCATGGAATGGGTGCCATGCATTATTGCTTTAAAGGGTCTGCATTTGCTCACCCAATCTCACCAATCGTCTCAGTCCCAAGTGTCCCTCCTTATGCCACATCCAGCTGTCGTTGTAGATAGGGTCATTCCAGGTTTCATCAGAGACCCTGAAGGAATTGTAAAGAATTTCCCAGTTTATTTGTTTTGTTTTTGAAATTCCTGTTTATAGTGGGTTTGAGCTGATTCTCGCTGCCATGTTTATGCCAGTCTAGACACACTTGATTCCCTTACGGAGACATATCAATACATAGGTTTTAAGATTTTTTCTAGTCAGATATATTCCTCTGCGGGAAATATGGGGTTTTGAGTCCCTTTCACTGAGGAAGGTGTAGGTCTTGTCTATTCCATAGTTGGTTTTTGGAACGGTACCTGTGCTTATATCAAACTCTGGTTTTATGCATCACCCCACCTCTCCTTCCCCCTTAAGCAGGCATAAGAGTGTTTTCTAAATGTCAGACTCTGTTCTCTTTCCTAACTCAGTTCAAGTGTAGCCATGTTTACAGGATCTTCATAAGTGATATCTTATGATAAGTTTCTTTTTCTCTGTGACTTATTTCACTTAGAATCATCATACCTGAATCCACCCATTTTGCTGCTACTGGTTTATGACATTGATTTCATGGCTGAGGGATATTCCATCGTACGTAAGTACCACAATTTTTGAACCATTTTTATATTTCCTGGGATATTTAACGTGTACCCAAGTTGAGGTCCTTGTAAGCAATGCAGCCCTAAATTTTGGAGTGGATCTTTCTTATTGATTTTAAGAATTCCCAAGGTATATTCCCTAGACTGGAAGTGCCCTTGGCTCTGTAGCTCTGTTGTTTACTTGTTTTAGGGAACACTATGCACTCCTCCAGAGAGGCAGTTGGCAATTTACATCCCGCCTATCAGCATAACAAGGCTCCCTGTTCTCCAGGGCCTGTCTTGCCTTTCTGGTTTTTACACATTTTGTGGATGTCCCTTTTGACCGGTGGGAAGTGATACTTCTTTGTAGTGCAGATTTGCATTGCCCGCTTGCTTGCTTGGCCAAAAAGGGCTTATGCGTGTTCTGCTGAATATATTCAGGTGATAAAGCATATGCCCTTTTTGGCGAAGTGCATCATTGTCGAAGTTGTGCCCCTCTTCCTGTGCTTTAAAGGCGATTCCAACGTACCTCTTGAAATCTGTTTCCTGCTATTCTGCCTCGCTTTCAAGTCCGCCTCGTTGCCTTCCCTCAACAGATTTTTGGACGATAGTTGTCCTTTATTACTCCGCCAGTTTGTGAATTGCTGTGCCCCTGAGCTCCATTTTTCAACTCGTTTTTGGTGAGCTGACCGCAAGTCCAAAATTTTGGTTCAGGACCTATACTGGTTCCCGGTGGGGGGCTGAGACTTTGGTTAATTCTTCTTCCTGCCTGTAAATTACAGTGATATGTGCCCGTCCAAATGCCTAACAGCTACTCTCTCATTGGTTCTCCCTCTTCCCTTTCATCCTCTGCCAAATTGTCAACCTGTGCGAAACAGGATGTTAAAGGATCTGTCTCTCCAAGTTGGGAGGTTGATAGTAAAGCAGATGGAAAGTCAAACCGGAGCACCAGGAGAGGGACTATTCGTTGAGTTTTAGAAACCTTTCGTATTCACAGTGGGTCCGTTCTCTAGGTTTCCCGTACATGTTATAACTGTAGTAATATTCCCTTCAACCTGGGGAGTTGGGACCCATGGAATGGGTGCCATGCATTATTGCTTTAAAGGGTCTGCATTTTCTCACCCAATCTCACCAATCCTCTCAGTCCCAAGTGTCCAGCCTTATGCCACATCCAGCTGTCGTTGTAGATAGGGTCATTCCAGGTTTCATCAGAGACCCTGAAGGAATTGTAAAGAATATCCCAGTTTTGTTGTTTTGTTTTTGAAATTCCTTTTTATAGTGGGTTTGAGCTGATTCTCGCTGCCATGTTTATGCCAGTCTAGACACACTTGATTCCCTTACAGAGACATATCAATACATAGGTTTTAAGATTCTTACTAGTCAGATATATTCCTCTGCGGGAAATATGGCGTTTTGAGTCCCTTTCACTGAGGAAGGTGTAGGTCTTGTCTGTTCCATAGTTGGTTTTTTGAACGGTACCTGTGCTTATATCAAACTCTGGTTTTATGCATCACCCCACCTCTCCTTCCCCCTTAAGCAGGCATAAGAGTGTTTTCTAAATGTGAGACACTGTTCTCTTTCCTAACTCAGTTCAAGTGTAGCCATGGTTACAGGATCTTCATAAGTGATATCTTATGATAAGTTTCTTTTTCTGTGTGACTTATTTCACTTAGAATCATCGTACCTGAATCCACCCATTTTGTTGCTACTGGTCTTATGACATTGATTTCATGGCTGAGGGATATTCCATCGTACGTAAGTACCACAATTTTTTGAACCATTTTTATAATTCCTGGGATATTTAAGGTGTACCCAAGTTGAGGTCCTTGTAAACAGTGCAGCCCTAAATTTTGGGGTGGCTCTGTCTTATTGATTTTCAGTTTTCCCAAGGTATATTTCCCAGACTGGAAGTGACCTTGGCTCTGTAGCTCTGTTCTTTACTTGTTTTAGGGAACAGAATGTACTCCTCCAGAGAGGCAGTTGGCAATTTACATTCCGCCCTTCAGCATAACAAGGCTCCCTGTTCTCCAGGGCCTGTCTTGCCTTTCTCGTTTTTACACATTTTGTGGATGTCCCTTTTGACCGGTGGGAAGTGATACTTCTGTGTAGTGGAGATTTGCATTGCCCGCTTGCTTGCTTGGCAAAAAAGGGCGTATGCGTTTTCTGCTGAATATATTCAGGAGAAAAAGCATACGCCCTTTTTGGCCAAGTGCATCATTGTCGAAGTTGTGCCCATCTTCTTGTGCTTTAAAGGCGATTCCAACATACCTCTTGAAATCTGTTTCCTGCTATTCTGCCTCGCTTTCAAGTCCGCCTCGTTGCCTTCCCTCAACAGATTTTTGGACGAGAGTTGTCCTTGATTAATCGGCCAGTTTGTAAATTGCTGTGCCCCTGAGCTCCATTTTTCAACTCGTTTATGGTGAGCTGACCGCAAGTCCAAAATTTTGGTTCAGGACCTATACTGGTTCCCGGTGGGTGGCTGAGACTTTGGTTAATACTTCTTCCTGCCGGGAAATTACAGTGATATGTGCCCGTCCAAATGCCTAACAGCTACTCTCTCATTGGTTCTCCCTCTTCCCTTTCATCCTCTGCCAAATTGGCAACCTGTGCGGACCAGGAGGTTAAAGGGGCTGTCTCTCCATGTTGGGAGGTTGATAGTAAAGCACATGGAAAGTCAAACCGGAGCACCAGGAGAGAGACTATTCGTTGAGTTTTAGAAACCTTTCGTATTCACAGTGTGTCCGTTCTCTAGGTTTCCCGTACATGTTATAACTGTAGTAATATTCCCTTCAACCTGGGGAGTTGGTACCCATGGAATGGGTGCCATGCATTATTGCTTTAAAGGGTCTTCATTTGCTCACACAATCTCACCAATCCTCTCAGTCCCAAGTGTCCAGCCTTATGCCACATCCAGCTGTCATTGTAGATAGGGTCATTCCAGGTTTCATCAGAGACCCTGAAGGAATTGTAAAGAATATCCCAGTTTTTTTGTTTTGTTTTTTAAATTCCTTTTTATAGTGGGTTTGAGCTGATTCTCACTGCCATGTTTATGCCAGCCTAGACACACTTGTTTCCCTTATGGAGACATATCAATACATAGGTTTTAAGATTCTTACTAGTCAGATATATTCCTCTGCGGGAAATATGGGGTTTTGAGTCCCTTTCACTGAGGAAGGTGTAGGTCTTGTCTATTCCATAGTTGGTTTTTGGAACGGTACCTGTGCTTATATCAAACTCTGGTTTTATGCATCACCCCACCTCTCCTTCCCCCTTAAGCAGGCATAAGAGTGTTTTCTAAATGTGAGACACTGTTCTCTTTCCTAACTCAGTTCAAGTGTAGCCATGTTTACATTATCGTCATAAGTCATATCTTATGATAAGTTTCTTTTTCTGTGTGACTTATTTCACTTAGAATCATCCTACATGAATCCACCCATTTTGCTGCTACTGGTCTTATGACATTGATTTCATGGCTGAGGGATATTCCATCGTACGTAAGTACCAAAATTTTTTGAACCAATTTTATATTTCCTGGGATATTTAAGGTGTACCCAATTTGAGGTCCTTGTAAGCGGTGCAGTCCTAAATTTTGGGGTGGCTCTGTCTTACTGATTTTCAGTTTTCCCAAGGTATATTCCCTAGACTGGAAGTGCCCTTGGCTCTGTAGCTCTGTTCTTTACTTGTTTTAGGGAACACAATGCACTCCTCCAGAGAGGCAGTTGGCAGTTTACGTCCCGCCCATCAGCATAACAAGGCTCCCTGTTCTCCAGAGCCTGTCTTGCCTTTCTGGTTTTTACACATTTTGTGGATGTCCCTTTTGACCGGTGGGAAGTGATACTACTTTGTAGTGTAGATTTGCATTGCCCGCTTGCCTGCTTGGCCAAAAAGGGCGTATGCGTTTTCTCCTGAATATATTCAGGAGAATACGCATACGCCCTTTTTGGCCAAGTGCATCATTGTCGAAGTTGTGCCCCTCTTCCTGTGCTTTAAAGGCGATTCCAACGTACCTCTTGAAATCTGTTTCCTGCTATTCTGCCCCGCTTTCAAGTCCGCCTCGTTGCCTTCCCTCAACAGATTTTTGGACGATAGTTGTCCTTTATTACTCGGCCAGTTTGTGAATTGCTGTGCCCCTGAGCTCCATTTTTCAACTTGTTTTTGGTGAGCTGACCGCAAGTCCAAAATTTTGATTCATGACCTATACTGTTTCTCGGTGGGTGGCTGAGAGTTTGCTTAATTCTTCTTCCTGCCGGGAAATTACAGTGATATGTGCCTGTCCAAATGCCTAACAGCTACTCTCTCATTGGTTCTCCCTCTTCCCTTTCATCCTCTGCCAAATTGGCAACCTGTGCGAACCAGGAGGTTAAAGGGGCTGTCTCTCCAAGTTGGGAGGTTGATAGTAAAGCAGATGGAAAGTCAAACCAGAGCACCAGGAGAGGGACTATTCGTTGAGTTTTAGAAACCTTTCGTATTCACAGTGTGTCCGTTCTCTAGGTTTCCCGTACATGTTATAGCTGTAGTAATATTCCCTTCAACCAGGAGAGTTCGGACCCATCGAATGGGTGCCATGCATTATTGCTTTAAAGGGTCTGCATTTGCTCACCCAATCTCACCAATCGTCTCAGTCCCAAGTGTCCCTCCTTATGCCACATCCAGCTGTCGTTGTAGATAGGGTCATTCCAGGTTTCATCAGAGACCCTGAAGGAATTGTAAAGAATTTCCCAGTTTATTTGTTTTGTTTTTTAAATTCCTTTTTATAGTGGGTTTGAGCTGATTCTCGCTGCCATGTTTATGCCAGTCTAGACACACTTGATTCCCTTACGGATACATATCAATATATAGGTTTTAAGATTCTTACTAGTCAGATATATTCCTCTGCGGGAAATATGGGGTTTTGAGTCCCTTTCACTGAGGAAGGTGTAGGTCTTGTGTATTGCATAGTTGGTTTTTGGAACGGTACCTGTGCTTATATCAAACTCTGGTTTTATGCATCACCCCACCTCTCCTTCCCCCTTAAGCAGGCATAAGAGTGTTTTCTAAATGTGAGACACTGTTCTCTTTCCTAACTCAGTTCAAGTTTAGCCATGTTTACATTATCTTCATAAGTGATATCTTATGATAAGTTTCTGTTTCTGTGTGACTTATTTCACTTAGAATCATCCTACATGAATCCACCCATTTTACTGCTACTGGTCTTATGACATTGATTTCATGGCTAAGGGATATTCCATCGTACGTAAGTACCACAATTTTTTGAACCATTTTTATATTTCCTGGGATGTTTAAGGTGTACCCAATTTGAGGTCCTTGTAAGCAGTGCAGCCCTAAATTTTGGGGTGGCTCTGTCTTACTGATTTTCAGTTTTCCCAAGGTATATTCCCTAGACTGGAAGTGCCCTTGGCTCTGTAGCTCTGTTCTTTAGTTGTTTTAAGGAACACAATGCATTCCTCCAGAGAGGCAGTTGGCAATTTACATCCCGCCCATCAGCATAACAAGGCTCCCTGTTCTCCAGGGCCTGTCTTGACTTTCTGGTTTTTACACATTTTGTGGATGTCCCTTTTGACTGGTGGGAAGTGATACTTCTTTGTAGTGTAGATTTGCATTGCCCGCTTGCTTGCTTGGCCATAAAGGGCGTATGCGTTTTCTCCTGAATAAATTCAGGACAAAACGCATACGCCCTTTTTGGCCAAGTGCATCATTGTCGAAGTTGTGCCCCTCTTCCTGTGCTTTAAAGGCGAATCCAATGTACCTCTTGAAATCTGTTTCCTGCTATTCTGCCTCGCTTTCAAGTCTGCCTCGTTGCCTTCCCTCAACAGATTTTTGGACGATAGTTGTCCTTTATTACTCGGCCAGTTTGTGAATTGCTGTGCCCCTGAGCTCAATTTTTCAACTCGTTTTTGGTGAGCTGACCGCAAGTCTAAAATTTTGGGCCAAGACCTATGCTTGTTCCCGGTGCGGGGCTGAGACTTTGGTTAATTCTTCTTCCTGCCGGGAAGTTAGAGTGATATGTGCCCGTCCAAATGCCTAACAGCTACTCTCTCATTGGTTCTCCCTCTTCCCTTTCAAACTCTGCCAAATTGGAGACCTGTGCGAACCAGGAGGTTAAAGGGGCTGTCTCTCCAAGTTGGGAGATTGATAGTAAATCAGATGGAAGGACAAACCGGAACACCAGGAGAGGGACTATTCGTTGAGTTTTAGAAACCTTTCATATTCACAATGTGTCCATTCTCTAGGATTCCCGTACATGTTATAGCTGTAGTAATATTCCCTTCAACCTGTAGAGTTCGGACCCATGGAAAGGGTGCCATGCATTATTGATTTAAAGGGTCTGCATTTGCTCACCCAATCTCACCAATCCTCTCAGTCCCAAGTGTCCCTCCTTATGTCATATCCAGCTGTCGTTGTAGATAGCGTCATTCCAGGTTTCATCAGAGACCCTGAAAAATTGTAAAGAATTTCCCAGTTTTTCTGTTTTGTTTTTGAAATTCCTTTTTATAGTGGGTTTGAGCTGATTCTCGCTGCCATGTTTATGCCAGTCTAGACACACTTGATTCCCTTATAGAGACATATCAATACATAGGTTTTAAGATTCTTACTAGTCAGATATATTCCTCTGCGGGAATATGGGGTTTTGAGTCCCTTTCACTGAGGAAGGTGTAGGTCTTGTCTATTCCATAGTTGGTTTTTGGAACGGTACCTGTGCTTATATCAAACTCTGGTTTTATGCATCACCCCACCTCTCCTTCCCCCTTAAGCAGGCATAAGAGTGGTTTCTAAATGTGAGACACTGTTCTCTTTCCTAACTCAGTTCAAGTGTAGCCATGTTTACAGGATCTTCATAAGTCATATCTTATGATACGTTTCTTTTTCTCTGTGACTTATTTCACTTAGAATCAACATACCTGAATCCACCCATTTTGCTGCTACTGGTCTTATGACATTGATTTCATGGCTGAGGGATATTCCATCGTATGTAAGTACCACAATTTTTTGAACCATTTTTATATTTCCTGGGATATTTAAGGTGTACCCAAGTTGAGGTCCTTGTAAGCATTGCAGCCCTAAATTTTGGGGTGGTTCTGTCTTATTGATTTTCAGTTTTCCCTAGGTATATTCCCTAGACTGGAAGTGCCCTTGGCTCTGTAGCTCTGTTGTTTACTTGTTTTAGGGAACACAATGCACTCCTCCAGAGAGGCAGTTGGCAATTTATATCACGCCCATCAGCATAACAAGGCTCCCTGTTCTCCAGGGCCTGTCTTGCCTTTCTGGTTTTTACATATTTTGTGGATGTCCCTTTTGACCGGTGGGAAGTGATACTTCTTAGTAGTGCAGATTTGCATTGCCCGCTTGCTTGCTTGGCCAAAAAGGGCGTATGCGTTTTCTCCTGAATATATTCAGGAGAAAACTCATACACCCTTCTTGGCCAAGTGCATCATTGTCGAAGTTGTGCCCCTCTTCCTGTGCTTTAAAGGCGATTCCAACGTACCTCTTGAAATCTGTTTCCTGCTATTCTGCCTCGCTTTCAAGTCCGCCTCGTTGCCTTCCCTCAACAGATTTTTTGACGATAGTTGTCCTTTATTACTCGGCCAGTTTGTGAATAGCTGTGCCCCTGAGCTCCATTTTTCAACTCGTTTTTGGTGAGCTGACTGCAAGTCCAAAATTTTGGTTCAGGACATATACTGGTTCCCGGTGACTGGCTGAGACTTTGGTTAATTCTTCTTCCTGCTCGGAAATTACAGTGATATATGCCCGTCCAAATGCCTAACAGCTACTCTCTCATTGGTTCTCCCTCTTCCCTTTCATCCTCTGCCTAATTGGCAACCTGTGCGAACCAGGAGGTTAAAGGGGCTGTCTCTCCAAGTTGGGAGGTTGATAGTAAAGCAGATGGAAAGTCAAACCGGAGCACCAGGAGAGGGGCTATTCGTTGAGCTTTAGAAACCTTTCGTATTCACAGTGTGTCCGTTCCCTAGGTTTCCCGTACATGTTATAGCTGTAGTAATATTCCCTTCAACCTGTTGAGTTGGGACCCATGGAATGGGGGCCAGGCATTTGTGCTTTAAAGGGTCTGCATTTGCTCACCCAATCTCACCAATCGTCTCAGTCCCAAGTGTCCCTCCTTATGCCACATCCAGCTGTCGTTGTAGATAGGGTCATTCCAGGTTTCATCAGAGAGCCTGAAGGAATTGTAAAGAATTTCCCAGTTTTTTTGTTTTGTTTTTGAAATTCCTTTTTATAGTGTGTTTGAGCTGATTCTTGCTGCCATGGGTATGTCCGTCTAGACACACTTGATTCCCTTACGGAGACATATCAATACATAGGTTTTAAGATTCTTACTAGTCAGATATATTCCTCTGCGGGAAATATGGGGTTTTGAGTCCCTTTCTCTGAGAAAGGTGTAGGTCTTGTCTATTCCATAGTTGGCTTTTGGAACGGTACCTGTGCTTATATCAAACTCTGGTTTTATGCATCACCCCACCTCTCCTTCCCCCTTAAGCAGGCATAAGAGTGTTTTCTAAATGTGAGACACTGTTCTCTTTCCTAACTCAGTTCATGTGTAGCCATGTTTACAGGATCTTCATAAGTGATATCTTATGATAAGTTTCTTTTCCTGTGAGACTTATTTCACTTAGAATCATCGTACCTGAATCCAACCATTTTGCTGCTACTGGTCTTATGACATTGATTTCATGGCTGAGGGATATTCCATCGTACGTAAGTACCACAGTTTTTTGAACGATTTTTATATTTCCTGGGATATTTAAGTTGTACCCAAGTGGAGGTCCTTGTAAGCAGTGCAGCCCTAAATTTTGGGGTGGCTCTGTCTTATTGATTTTCAGTTTTCCCAAGGTATATTCCCTAGACTGGAAGTGCCCTTGGCTCTGTAGCTATGTTCTTTATTTGTTTTAGGGAACACAATGCACTCCTCCAGAGAGGCAGTTGGCAATTTACATCCCGCCCATCACTATAACAAGGCTCCTTTTTCTCCAGGGCCTGTCTTGCCTTTCTGGTTTTTACACATTTTGTGGATGTCCCTTTTGACCGGTGGGAAGTGATACTTCTTTGTAGTGCAGATTTGCATTGCCCGCTTGCTTGCTTGGCCAAAAAGGGCGTATGCGTTTTCTCCTGAATATATTCAGGAGAAAACGCATACGCCCTTTTTGGCCAAGTGCATCATTGTCGAAGTTGTGCCCCTCTTCCTGTGCTTTAAAGGCGATTCCAACGTACCTCTTGAAATCTGTTTCCTGCTATTCTGCCTCCCTTTCAAGTCTGCCTCGTTGCCTTCCCTCAACAGATTTTTGGATGATACTTGTCCTTTATTACTTGGCCAGTTTGTGAATTGCTGTGCCCCTGAGCTCCATTTTTGAACTCATTTTTTGTTAGCTGACCGCAAGTCCAAAATTTTGGTTCAGGACCTATGCTGGTTCTCGTTGGGGGGCTTAGACTTTGGTTAATTCTTCTTCCTGCCGGGAAGTTAGAGTGATATATGCCCGTCCAAATGCCTAACAGCTACTCTCTCATTGGTTCTCCCTCTTCCCTTTCATCCTCTGCCAAATTGGCAACCTGTGCGAACCAGGAGGTTAAAGGGGCTGTCTCTCCAAGTTAGGAGGTTGATAGTAAATCAGATGGAAAGTCAAACCGGAGCACCAGGAGAGGGACTATTCGTTGAGTTTTAGAAACATTTTGTATTCACGGAGTGTCCATTCTCTAATTTTCCCGTACATGTTATAGCTGTAGTAATATTCCCTTCAACCTGGAGATTTCGGACCCATGGAATGGGTGCCATGCATTATTGCTTTAAAAGGTCTGCATTTGCTCACCCAATCTCACCAATCGTCTCAGTCCCAAGTGTCCCTCCTTATGCCACATTCAGCTGTCGTTGTAGATAGGGTCATTCCAGGTTTCATCAGAGACCCTGAAGGAATTGTAAAGAATTTCCCAGTTTTTTTGTTTTGTTTTTGAAATTACTTTTTATAGTGGGTTTGAGCTGATTCTCGCTGCCATGTTTATGCCAGTCTAGACACACTTGATTCCCTTACGGAGACATATCAATACATAGGTTTTAAGATTCTTACTAGTCAGATATATTGCTCTGCGGGAAATATGGGGTTTTGAGTCCCTTTCACTGAGGAAGGTGTAGGTCTTTTCTATTCCATAGTTGGTTTTTGGAACGGTACCTGTGCTTATATCAAACTCTGGTTTTATGCATCACCCCACCTCTCGTTCCCCCTTAAGCAGGCATAAGAGTGTTTTCTAAATGTGAGACACTGTTCTCTTTCCTAACTCAGTTCAAGTGTAGCCATGTTTACAGGATCTTCATAAGTGATATCCTATGATAAGATTCTTTTTCTGTGTGACTTATTTCACTAAGAATCATCGTACCTGAATCCACCCATTTTGCTGCTACTGGTCTTATGACATTGATTTCATGGCTGAGGGATAATCCATCATACGTAAGTATCACAATTTTTTGAACCATTTTTATATTTCCTGGGATATTTAAGGTGTACCCAAGTTGAGGTCCTTGTAAGCAGTGCAGCCCTAAATTTTGGGGTGGCTCTGTCTTATTGATTTTCAGTTTTCCCAAGGTATATTCCCTAGACTGGAAGTGCCCTTGGCTCTGTAGCTCTGTTCTTTACTTGTTTTAGGGAACACAATGCACTCCTCCAGAGAGGCAGTTGGCAATTTACATCCCGCCCATCACTATAACAAGGCTCCTTGTTCTCCAGGGTCTGTCTTGCCTTTCTGGTTTTTACACATTTTGTGGATGTCCCTTTTGACCGGTGGGAAGTGATACTTCTTTGTAGTGCAGATTTGCATTGCCCGCTTGCTTGCTTGGTCAAAAAGGGCGTATGCGTTTTCTCCTGAATATATTCAGGAGAAAACGCATACGCCCTTTTTGGCCAAGTGCATTATTGTCGAAGTTGTGCCCCTCTTCCTGTGCTTTAAAGGCAATTCCAACGTACCTCTTGAAATCTGTTTCCTGCTATTCTGCCTCCCTTTCAAGTCTGCCTCGTTGCCTTCCCTCAACAGATTTTTGGACGATACTTGTCCTTTATTACTTGGCCAGTTTGTGAATTGCTGTGCCCCTGAGCTCCATTTTTCAACTCATTTTTTGTTAGCTGACCGCAAGTCCAAAATTTTGGTTCAGGACCTATGCTGGTTCTCGTTGGGGGGCTGAGACTTTGGTTAATTCTTCTTCCTGCCGGGAAGTTAGAGTGATATGTGCCCGACCAAATACCTAACAGCTACTCTCTCATTGGTTCTCCCTCTTCCCTTTCATCCTCTGCCAAATTGGAAACCTGTGTGAACCAGGAGGTTGAAGGGGCTGTCTCTCCAAGTTGGGAGATTGATAGTAAAGCAGATGGAAAGTCAAACCGGAGCACCAGGAGAGGGACTATTCGTTGAGTTTTAGAAACCTTTCATATTCACAGTGTGTCCGTTCTCTAGGTTTCTCGTACATGTTATAACTGTAGTAATATTCCCTTCAACCTGGAGAGTTGGGACCCATGGAATGGGTGCCATGCATTATTGCTTTAAAGGGTCTGCATTTGCTCACCCAATCTCACCAATCCTCTCAGTCCCAAGTGTCCAGCCTAATGCCACATCCAGCTGTCTTTGTAGATATTGTCATTCCATGTTTCATCAGAGACCCTGAAGGAATTGTAAAGAATTTCCCAGTTTTTTTGTTTTGTTTATGAAATTCCTTTTTATAGTGGTTTTGAGCTGATTCTCGCTGCCATGTTTATGCCAGTCTAGACACACTTGATTCCCTTACGGAGACATATCAATACATAGGTTTTAAGATTCTTACTAGTCAGATATATTCCTCTGCGAGAACTATGGGGTTTTGAGTCCCTTTCACTGAGGAAGGTGTAGGTCTTGTCTATTCCATAGTTGGTTTTTGGAATGGTACCTGTGCTTATATCAAACTCTGGTTTTATGCATCACCCCACCTCTCCTTCCCCCTAAAGCAGGCATAAGAGTGTTTTCTAAATGTGAGACATTCTTCTCTTTCCTAACTCAGTTCAAGTGTAGCCATGTTTACAGGATCTTCATAAGTGCTATCTTGTGATAAGTTTCTTTTTCAGTGTGACTTATTTCACTTAGAATCATCGTACTTGAATCCACCCATTTTGCTGCTACTGGTCTTATGACATTGATTTCATGGCAGACGGATATTCCATCGTACGTAAGTACCACAATTTTTTGAACCATTTTTATATTTCCTGGGATATTTAAGGTGTACCCAAGTTGAGGTCCTTGTAAGCAGTGCAGCCCTAAATTTTGGGGTGGCTCTGTCTTATTGATTTTCAGTTTACCCAAGGTATATTCCCTAGACTGGAAGTGCCCTTTGCTCTGTAGCTCTGTTGTTTACTTGTTTTAGGGAACACAATGCACTCCTCCAGAGAGGCAGTTGGCAATTTACATCCCACACATCAGCATAACAAGGCTCCCTGTTCTCCAGGGCCTGTCTTGCCTTTCTGGTTTTTACACATTTTGTGGATGACCCTTTTGACCGGTGGGAAGTGATACTTCTTTGTAGTGCAGATTTGCATTGCCCGCTTGCTTGCTGGGCCAAAAAGGGTGTATGCGTTTTCTCCTGCATATATTCAGGAGAAACACATATGCCCTTTTTGGCCAAGTGCATCATTGTCGAATTTGTGCCCCTCTTCCTGTGCTTTAAAGGCGATTCCAACATACCTCTTGAAATCTGTTTCCTGCTATTCTGCCTCGCTTTCAAGTCCGCCTCGTTGCCTTCCCTCAACAGATTTTTGACGATAGTTGTCCTTTATTACTTGGCCAGTTTGTGAATTGCTGTGCCCCTGAACCCCATTTTTCAACTCGTTTTGGTGAGCTGACCGCAAGTCCAAAATTTTGGTTCAGGACCTATATTGGTTCCCGGTGGGTGGCTGAGACTTTGGTTAATTCTTCTTTCTGCCGGGAAATTACAGTGATATGTGCCCGTCCAAATGCCTAACAGCTACTCTCTCATTGGTTCTCCCTCTTCCCTTTCATCCTCTGCCAAATTGGAAACCTGTGCGAACCAGGAGGTTAAAGGGGCTGTCTCTCCAAGTTGGGAGGTTGATAGTAAAGCAGATGGAAAGTCAAACTCGAGCACCAGGAAAGGGACTATTCGTTGAGTTTTAGAAACCTTTCGTATTCACAGTGTGTCCGTTCTCTAGGTTTCCGGTACATGTTATAACTGTAGTAATATTCCCTTCAACCTGGAGAGTTGGGACCCATGGAATGGGTGCCATGCATTATTGCTTTAAAGGGTCTGCATTTGCTCACCCAATCTCACCAATCCTCTCAGTCCCAAGTTTCCAGCCTTTTGCCACATCCAGCTTTCGTTGTAGATAGGGTCATTCCAGGGTTCATCAGAGACCCTGAAGGAATTGTAAAGAATTTCCCAGTTTTTTTGTTTTGTTTTTGAAATTCCTTTTTATAGTGGGTTTGAGCTGATTCTCGCTGCCATGTTTATGCCAGTCTAGACACACTTGATTCCCTTATGGAGACATATCAATCCATAGGTTTTAAGATTCTTACTAGTCAGATATATTCCTCTGTGGGAAATATGGTGTTTTGAGTCCCTTTCACTGAGGAAGGTGTAGGTCTTGTCTATTCCATAGTTGGTTTTTGGAACGGTACCTGTGCTTATATCAAACTCTGGTTTTATGCATCACCCCACCTCTCCTTCCCCCTTAAGCAGGCATAAGAGTGTTTTCTAACTGTGAGACATTCTTCTCTTTCCTAACTCAGTTCAAGTGTACCCATGTTTACAGGATCTTCATAAGTGATATCTTATGATAAGTTTCTTTTTCTGTGTGTCTTATTTCACTTAGAATCATCGTACCTGAATCCACCCATTTTGCTGCTACTGGTCTTATGACATTGATTTCATGGCTGAGGGATATTCCATCGTACGTAAGTACCACAATTTTTTGAACCATTTTTATATTTCCTGGGATATTTAAGGTGTACCCAAGTTGAGGTCCTTGTAAGCAGTGCAGCCCTAAATTTTGGGGTGGCTCTGTCTTATTGATTTTCAGTTTTCCCAAGGAATATTCCCTAGACTGGAAGTGCCATTGGCTCTGTAGCTCTGTTGTTTACTTTTTTTAGGGAACACAATGCACTCCTCCAGAGAGGCAGTTGGCAATTTACATCCCGCCCATCAGCATAACAATGCTCCCTGTTCTCCAGGGCCTGTCTTGCCTTTCTGGTTTTTACACATTTTGTGGATGTCCCTTTTGACCGGTGGGAAATGATACTTATTTGTAGTGCAGATTTGCATTGCCCGCTTGCTTGCTTGGCCAAAAAGGGCGTATGCGTTTTCTCCTGAATATATATAGGAGAAAACGCATACACCCTTTTTGGCCAAGTGCATCATTGTCGAAGTTGTGCCCCTCTTCCTGTGCTTTAAAGGCGATTCCAACGTAACTCTTGAAATCTGTTTCCTGCTATTCTGCCTCGCTTTCAAGTCCGCCTCGTTGCCTTCCCTCAACAGATTTTTGGACGATAGTTGTCCTTTATTACTCGGCCAGTTTGTGAATTGCTGTGCCCCTGAGCTCCATTTTTCAACTCGTTTTCGGTGAGCTGACCGCAAGTCCAAAATTTTGGTTCAGGAACTATACTGGTTCCTGTTGGGGGGCTGAGACTTTGGTTAATTCTTCTTCCTGCCGGGACGTTAGAGTGATATGTGCCCGTCCAAATGCCTAACAGCTACTCTCTCATTGGTTCTCCCTCTTCCCTTTCATCCTCTGCCAAATTGGAAACCTGTGTGAACCAGGAGGTTGAAGGGGCTGTCTCTCCAAGTTGGGAGATTGATAGTAAAGCAGATGGAACGTCAAACCAGACAACCAGGAGAGGGACTATTCGTTGAGTTTCAGAAACCTTTCGTATTCACAGTGTGTCCGTTCTCTAGGATTCCGGTACATGTTATAACTGTAGTAATATTCCCTTCAACCTGGAGAGTTGGGACCCATGGAATGCGTGCCATGCATTATTGCTTTAAAGGGTCTGCATTTGCTCACCCAATCTCACCAATCCTCTCAGTCCCAAGTGTCCAGCCTTATGCCACATCCAGCTGTCCTTGTAAATAGGGTCATTCCAGGTTTCATCAGAGACCCTGAAGGAATTGTAAAGAATTTCCCAGTTTTTTTGTTTTGTTTTTGAAATTCCTTTTTATAGTGGGTTTGAGCTGATTCTCGCTGCCATGTTTATGCCAGTCTAGACACACTTGATTCCCTACAGAGACATATCAATCCATAGGTTTTAAGATTCTTACTAGTCAGATATATTCCTCTGTGGGAAATATGGGGTTTTGAGTCCCTTTCACTGTGGAAGGTGTAGGTCTTGTCTATTCCATAGTTGGTTTTTGGAACGGTACATGTGCTTATAGCAAACTCTGGTTTTATGCATCACCCCACCTCTCCTTCCCCCTTAAGCAGGCATAAGAGTGCTTTCTAAATGTGAGACACTGTTCTCTTTCCTAACTCAGTTCAAGTGTAGCCATGTTTACAGGATCTTCATAAGTGATATCTTATGATAAGTTTCTTTTTCTGTGTGACCTATTTCACTTAGAATCATCGTACCTGAATCCACCCATTTTGCTGCTACTGGTCTTATGACACTGATTACATGGCTGAGGGATATTCCATCGTATGTAAGTACCACAATTTTTTGAACCATTTTTATATTTCCTGGGATATTTAAGGTGTACCCAAGTTGAGGTCCTTGTAAGGAGTGCAGCCCTAAATTTTGGGGTGGCTCTGTCTTATTGATTTTCAGTTTTCCCAAGGAATATTCCCTAGACTGGAAGTGCCCTTGGCTCTGTAGCTCTGTTCTTTACTTGTTTTAGGGAACACAATGCACTCCTCCAGAGAGGCAGTTGGCAATTTACATCCCGCCCATCAGCATAACAAGGCTCCCTGTTCTCCAGGGCCTGTCTTGCCTTTCTGGTTTTTACACATTTTGTGGATGTCCCTTTTGACCGGTGGGAAGTGATTCTTCTCTGTAGTGCAGATTTGCATTGCCCGCTTGCTTGCTTGGCCAAAAAGGGCGTTTGCGTTTTCTCCTGAATATATTCAGGAGAAAACGCATACGCCCTTTTTGGCCAAGTGCATCATTGTCGAAGTTGTGCCCCTCTTCCTGTGCTTTAAAGGCGATTCCAACGTACCTCTTGAAATCTGTTTCCTGCTATTCTGCCTCGCTTTCAGGTCCGCCTCGTTGCCTTCCCTCAACAGATTTTTGGACGATAGTTGTCCTTTATTACTCGGCCAGTTTGTGAATTGCTGTGCCCCTGAGCTCCATTTTTCAACTCGTTTTTGGTGAGCTGACCGCAAGTCCAAAATTTTGGTTCAGGACCTATATTGGTTCCCGGTGGGTGGCTGAGACTTTGGTTAATTCTTCTTCCTGCCGGGAAATTACAGTGATATGTGCCCGTCCAAATGCCTAACAGCTACTCTCTCATTGGTTCTCCCTCTTCCCTTTCATCCTCTGCCAAATTGGAAACCTGTGCGAACCAGGAGGTTAAAGGGGCTGTCTCTCCAAGTTGGGAGGTTGATAGTAAAGCAGATGGAAAGTCAAACTGGAGCACCAGGATAGGGACTATTCGTTGAGTTTTAGAAACCTTTCGTATTCACAGTGTGTCCGTTCTCTAGGTTTCCGGTACATGTTATAACTGTAGTAATATTCCCTTCAACCTGGAGATTTGGGACACATGGAATGGGTGCCATGCATTATTGCTTTAAAGGGTCTGCATTGGCTCACCCAATCTCACCAATCGTCTCAGTCCCAAGTTTCCAGCCTTTTGCCACATCCAGCTGTCGTTGTAGATAGGGTCATTCCAGGGTTCATCAGAGACCCTGAAGGAATTGTAAAGAATTTCCCAGTTTTTTTGTTTTGTTCTTGAAATTCCTTTTTATACTGGGTTTGAGCTGATTCTCGCTGCCATGTTTATGCCAGTCTAGACACAATTGATTCCCTTACGGAGACATATCAATACATAGGTTTTAAGATTCTTACTAGTCAGATATATTCCTCTGCGGGAAATATGGGGTTTTGAGTCCCTTTCACTGAGGAAGGTGTAGGTCTTGTCTATTCCATAGTTGGTTTTTGGAACGGTACCTGTGCTTATATCAAACTCTGGTTTTATGCATCACCCCACCTCTCCTTCCCCCTTAAGCAGGCATAAGAGTGTTTTATAAATGTGAGACATTCTTCTCTTTCCTAACTCAGTTCAAGTGTACCCATGTTTACAGGATCTTCATAAGTGATATCTTATGATAAGTTTCTTTTTCTGTGTGTCTTATTTCACTTAGAATCATCGTACCTGAATCCACCCATTTTGCTGCTACTGGTCTTATGACATTGATTTCATGGCTGAGGGATATTCCATTGTACGTAAGTACCACAATTTTTTGAACCATTTTTATATTTCCTGGGATATTTAAGGTGTACCCAAGTTGAGGTCCTTGTAAGCAGTGCAGCCCTAAATTTTGGGGTGGCTCTGTCTTATTGATTTTCAGTTTTCCCAAGGTATTTTCCCTAGACTGGAAGTGCCCTTGGCTCTGTAGCTCTGTTGTTTACTTGTTTTAGGGAACACAATGCACTCCTCCAGAGAGGCAGTTGGCAATTTACATCCCACACATCAGCATAACAAGGCTCCCTGTTCTCCAGGGCCTGTCTTGCCTTTCTGGTTTTTACACATTTTGTGGATGTCCCTTTTGACCGGTGGGAAGTGATACTTCTTTGTAGTGCAGATTTGCATTGCCCGCTTGCTTGCTTGGCCAAAAAGGGCGTATGCGTTTTCTCCTGAATATATTCAGGAGAAAACGCATACGCCCTTTTTGGCCAAGTGCATCATTGTCGAAGTTGTGCCCCTCTTCCTGTGCTTTAAAGGCGATTCCAACGTACCTCTTGAAATGTTTCCTGCTATTCTGCCTCGCTTTCAAGTCCGCCTCGTTGCCTTCCCTCAACAGATTTTTGGACGATAGTTGTCCTTTATTACTCGGCCAGTTTGTGAATTGCAGTGCCCCTGAGCTCCATTTTTCAACTCGTTTTTGGTGAGCTGACCGCAAGTCCAAAATTTTGGTTCAAGACCTATATTGGTTCCCGGTGGGTGGCTGAGACTTTGGTTAATTCTTCTTCCTGCCGGGAAATTACAGTGATATGTGCCCGTCCAAATGCCTAACAGCTACTCTCTCATTGGTTCTCCCTCTTCCCTTTCATCCTCTGCCAAATTGGAAACCTGTGCGAACCAGGAGGTTGAAGGGGCTGACTCTCCAAGTTGGGAGGTTGATAGTAAAGCAGATGGAAAGTCAAACCGGAGCACCAGGAGAGGGAGTATTCGTTGAGGTTTAGAAACCTTTCGTATTCACAGTGTGTCCGTTCTCTAGGTTTCCGGTACATGTTATAACTGTAGTAATATTCCCTTCAACCTGGAGAGTTGGGACCCATGGAATGGTTGCCATGCATTATTGCTTTAAAGGGTCTGCATTTGCTCACCCAATCTCAACAATCCTCTCAGTCCCAAGTTTCCAGCCTTTTGCCACATCCAGCTGTCGTTGTAGATAGGGTCATTCCAGGTTTCATCAGAGACCCTGAAGGAATTGTAAAGAATTTCCGAGTTTTTTTGTTTTGTTCTTGAAATTCCTTTTTATAGTGGGTTTGAGCTGATTCTCGCTGCCATGTTTATGCCAGTCTAGACACAATTGATTCCCTTACGGAGACATATCAATACATAGGTTTTAAGATTCTTACTAGTCAGATATATTCCTCTGCGGGAAATATGGGGTTTTGAGTCCCTTTCATTGAGGAAGGTGTAGGTCTTGTCTATTCCATAGTTGGTTTTTGGAACGGTACCTGTGCTTATATCAAACTCTGGTTTTATGCATCACCCCACCTCTCCTTCCCCCTTAAGCAGGCATAAGAGTGTTTTCTAAATGTGAGACATTCTTCTCTTTCCTAACTCAGTTCAAGTGTAGCCATGTTTATAGGATCTTCATAAGTGATATCTTATGATAAGTTTCTTTTTCTGTGTGACTTATTTCACTTAGAATCATCGTACCTGAATCCACCCATTTTGCTGCTACTGGTCTTATGACATTGATTTCATGGCTGAGGGATATTCCATTGTACGTAAGTACCACAATTTTTTGAACCATTTTTATATTTCCTGGGATATTTAAGGTGTACACAAGTTGAGGTCCTTGTAAGCAGTGCAGCCCTAAATTTTGGGGTGGCTCTGTCTTATTGATTTTCAGTTTTCCCAAGGTATTTTCCCTAGACTGGAAGTGCCCTTGGCTGTGTAGCTCTGTTGTTTACTTGTTTTAGGGAACACAATGCACTCCTCCAGAGAGGCAGTTGGCAATTTACATCCCACACATCAGCATAACAAGGCTCCCTGTTCTCCAGGGCCTGTCTTGCCTTTCTGGTTTTTACACATTTTGTGGATGTCCCTTTTGACCGGTGGGAAGTGATACTTCTTTGTAGTGTAGATTTGCATTGCCTGCTTGCTTGCTTGGCCAAAAAGGGCGTATGCGTTTTCTCCTGAATATATTCAGGAGAAAACGCATACGCCCTTTTTGGCCAAGTGCATCATTGTCGAAGTTGTGCCCCTCTTCCTGTGCTTTAAAGGCGATTCCAACGTACCTCTTGAAATCTGTTTCCTGCTATTCTGCCTCGCTTTCAAGTCCGCCTCGTTGCCTTCCCTCAACAGATTTTTGGACGATAGTTGTCCTTTATTACTCGGCCAGTTTGTGAATTGCTGTGCCCCTGAGCTCCATGTTTCACCTCGTTTTTGGTGAGCTGACCGCAAGTAGAAAATTTTGGTTCAGGACCTATACTGGTTCCCGGTGGGTGGCTGAGACTTTGGTTAATTCTTCTTCCTGCTCGGAAATTACAGTGATATGTGCCCGTCCAAATGCCTAACAGCTACTCTCTCATTGGTTCTCCCTCTTCTCTTTCATCCTCTGCCAAATTGGCAACCTGTATGAACCAGGAGGTTAAAGGGGCTGTCTCTCCAAGTTGGGAGGTTGATAGTAAAGCAGATGGAAAGTCAAACCGGAGCACCAGGAGAGGGAGTATTCGTTGAGTTTTAGAAACCTTTCGTATTCACAGTGTGTCCGTTCTCTAGGATTCCGGTACATGTTATAACTGTAGTAATATTCCCTTCAACCTGGAGAGTTGGGAACCATGGAATGGGTGCCATGCATTATTGCTTTAAAGGGTCTGCATTTGCTCACCCAATCTCACCAATCCTCTCAGTCCCAAGTGTCCAGCCTTATGCCACATCCAGCTGTCGTTGTAGATAGGGTCATTCCAGGTTTCATCAGAGACCCTGAAGGAATTGTAAAGAATTTCCCAGTTTTTTTGTTTTGTTTTTGAAATTCCTTTTTATAGTGGGTTTGAGCTGATTCTCGCTGTCATGTTTATGCCAGTCTAGACACACTTGATTCCCTACGGAGACATAACAATCCATAGGTTTTAAGATTCTTACTAGTCAGATATATTCCTCTGCGGGAAATATGGGGTTTTGAGTCCCTTTCACTGAGGAAGGTGTAGGTCTTGTCTATTCCATAGTTGGTTTTTGGAACCGTACCTGAGCTTATATCAAACTCTGGTTTTATGCATCACCCCACGTCTCCTTCCCCCTTAAGCAGGCATAAGAGTGTTTTCTAATTGTGAGACACTGTTCTCTTTCCTAACTCAGTTCAAGTGTAGCCATGTTTACAGGATCTTCATAAGTGATATCTTATGATAAATTTCTTTTTCTGTGTGACTTATTTCACTTAGCATCATCGTACCTGAATCCACCCATTTTGCTGCTACTGGTCTTATGACATTGATTTCATGGCTGAGGGATATTCCATCGTACGTAAGTACCACAATTTTTTGAACCATTTTTATATTTCCTGGGATATTTAAGGTGTACCCAAGTTGAGATCCTTGTAAGCAGTGCAGTCCTAAATTTTGGGGTGGCTCTGTCTTATTGATTTTCAGTTTTCCCAAGGAATATTCCCTAGACTGGAAGTGCCCTTGGCTCTATAGCTCTGTTGTTTACTTGTTTTAGGGAACACAATGCACTCCTCCAGAGAGGCGGTTGGCAATTTACATCCCGCCCATCAGCATAACAAGGCTCCCTGTTCTCCAGGGCCTGTCTTGCCTTTCTGGTTTTTACACATTTTGTGGATGTCCCTTTTGACCGGTTGGAAGTGATACTTCTTTGTAGTGCAGATTTGCATTGCCCGCTTCCTTGCTTGGGCAAAAAGGGCGTATGCGTTTTCTCCTGAATATATTCAGGAGAAAACGCATACGCCCTTTTTGGCCAAGTGCATCATTGTCGAAGTTGTGCCCCTCTTCCTGTGCTTTAAAGGCGATTCCAACGTACCTCTTGAAATCTGTTTCCTGCTATTCTGCCTCGCTTTCAAGTCCGCCTCGTTGCCTTCCCTCAACAGATTTTTGGACGATAGTTGTCCTTTATTACTCGGCCAGTTTGTGAATTGCTGTGCCCCTGAGCTCCATGTTTCAACTCGTTTTTGGTGAGCTGACTGCAAGTCCAAAATTTTGGTTCAGGACTTATACTGGTTCCCGGTGGGTGGCTGAGACTTTGGTTAATTCTTCTTCCTGCCGGGAAGTTAGAGTGATATGTGCCCGACCATATACCTAACAGCTACTCTCTCCTTGGTTCTCGGTCTTCCCTTTCATCCTCTGCCATATTGGAAACCTGTGTGAACCAGGAGGTTGAAGGGGCTGTCTCTCCAAGTTGGGAGATTGATAGTAAAGCAGATGGAAAGTCAAACCGGAGCACCAGGAGAGGGACTATTTCTTGAGTTTTAGAAACCTTCCATATTCACAGTGTTTCCGTTCTCTAGGTTTCCCATACATGTTATAGCTGTAGTAATATTCCCTTCAACCTGGAGAGTTGAGACCCATGGAATGGGTGCCATGCATTATTGCTTTAAAGGGTCTGCATTTGCTCACCCAATCTCACCAATCCTCTCAGTCCCAAGTGTCCAGCCTTATGCCACATCCAGCTGTCGTTGTAGATAGGGTCATTCCAGGTTTCATCAGAGACCCTGAAGGAATTGTAAAGAATTTCCCAGTTTTATTGTTTTGTTTTTGAAATTCCTTTTTATAGTTGGTTTGAGCTGATTCTCGCTGCCATGTTTATGCCAGTCTAGACACACTTGATTCCCTTACGGAGACATATCAATACATAGGTTTTAAGATTCTTACTAGTCAGATATATTCCTCTGCGGGAAATATGGTGTTTTGAGTCCCTTTCACTCAGGAAGGTGTAGGTCTTGTCTATTCCATAGTTGGTTCTTGGAACGGTACCTGTGCTTATATCAAACTCTGGTTTTATGCATCACCCCACCTCTCCTTCCCCTAAAGCAGGCATAAGAGTGTTTTCTAACTGTGAGACATTCTTCTCTTTCCTAACTCAGTTCAAGTGTAGCCATGTTTACAGGATCTTCATAAGTGATATCTTATGATAAGTTTCTTTTTCTGTGTGACTTATTTCACTTAGAATCATCGTACCTGAATCCACCCATTTTGCTGCTACTGGTCTTATGACATTGATTTCATGGCTGAGGGATATTCCATCGTACGTAAGTACCACAATTTTTTGAACCATTTTTATATTTCCTGGGATATTTAAGGTGTACCCAAGTTGAGGTCCTTGTAAGCAGTGCAGCCTTAAATTTTGGGGTGGCTCTGTCTTATTGATTTTCAGTTTTCCCAAGGTATATTCCCTAGACTCGAAGTGCCCTTGGCTCTGTAGCTCTGTTGTTTACTTGTTTTAGGGAAAACAATGCACTCCTCCAGAGAGGCAGTTGGCAATTTACATCCCGCCCATCAGCATAACAAGGCTCCCTGTTCTCCAGGGCCTGTCTTGCCTTTCTGGTTTTTACACATTTTGTGGATGTCCCTTTTGACCGGTGGGAAGTGATATTTCTTTGTAGTGCAGATTTGCATTGCCCGCTTGCTTGGTTGGCCAAAAAGGGTGTATGCGTTTTCTCCTGAATATATTCAGGAGAAAACGCATACGCCCTTTTTGGCCAAGTGCATCATTGTCGAAGTTGTGCCCCTCTTCCTGTGCTTTAAAGGCGATTCCAACGTACCTCTTGAAATCTGTTTCCTGCTATTCTGCCTCGCTTTCAAGTCCACCTCGTTGCCTTCCCTCAACAGATTTTTGGACAATAGTTGTCCGTTATTACTCGGCCAGTTTGTGAATTGCTGTGCCCCTGAGCTCCATGTTTCAACTCGTTTTTGGTGAGCTGACTGCAAGTCCAAAATTTTGGTTCAGGACCTATACTGGTTCCCGGTGGGTGGCTGAGACTTTGGTTAATTCTTCTTCCTGCCGGGAAGTTAGAGTGATATGTGCCCGACCAACTACCTAACAGCTACTCTCTCCTTGGTTCTCCGTCTTCCCTTTCATCCTCTGCCATATTGGAAACCTGTGTGAACCAGGAGGTAAAAGGGGCTGTCTCTCCAAGTGGGGAGGTTGATAGTAAAGCAGATGGAAAGTCAAACCGGAGCACCAGGAGAGGGACTATTCATTGAGGTTTAGAAACCTTTCGTATTCACAGTGTCTCCGTTCTCTAGGTTTCCGGTACATGTTATAACTGTAGTAATATTCCCTTCAACCTGGATAGTTGGGACCCATGGAATGGGTGCCATGCATTATTGCTTTAAAGGGTCTGCATTTGCTCACCCAATCTCACCAATCCTCTCAGTCGCAAGTGTCCAGCCTTTTGCCACATCCAGCTGTCGTTGTAGATAGGGTCATTCCAGGTTTCATCAGATTCCCTGAAGGAATTGTAAAGAATTTCCCAGTTTTTTTTTTTGTTTGTTTGTTTTTGAAATTCCTTTTTATAGTGGGTTTGAGCTGATTCTCGCTGCCTAGTTTATGCCAGTCTAGACACACTTGATTCCCTTACGGAGACATATCAATCCATAGGTTTTAAGATTCTTACTAGTCAGATATATTCCTCTGCAGGAAATATGGGGTTTTGAGTCCCTTTCACTGAGGAAGGTGTAGGTCTTGTCTATTCCATAGTTGGTTTTTGGAACGGTACCTGTGCTTATATCAAACTCTGGTTTTATGCATCACCCCACCTCTCCTTCCCCCTTAAGCAGGCATAAGAGTGTTTTCTAAATGTGAGACACTGTTCTCTTTCCTAACTCAGTTCAAGTGTAGCCATGTTTACAGGATCTTCATAAGTGATATCTTATGATAAGTTTCTTTTTCTGTGTGACATATTTCACTTAGAATCATCGTACCTGAATCCACCCATTTTGCTGCTACTGGTCTTATGACATTGATTTCATGGCTGAGGGATATTCCATCGTACGTAAGTACCACAATTTTTTGAACCATTTTTATATTTCCTGGGATATTTAAGGTGTACCCAAGTTGAGGTCCTTGTAAGCAGTGCAGCCCTAAATTTTGGGGTGGCTCTGTCTTATTGATTTTCAATTTTCCCAAGGAATATTCCCTAGACTGGAAGTGCCCTTGGCTCTGTAGCTCTGTTGTTTTCTTGTTTTAGGGAACACAATGCACTCCTCCAGAGAGGCAGTTGGCAATTTACATCCCGCCCATCAGCATAACAATGCTCCCTGTTCTCCAGGGCCTGTCTTGCCTTTCTGGTTTTTACACATTTTGTGGATGTCCCTTTTGACCGGTGGGAAGTGACACTTCTTTGTAGTGCAGATTTGCATTTCCCGCTTGCTTGCTTGGCCAAAAAGGGCGTATGCGTTTTCTCCTGAATATATTCAGGAGAAAACGCATACGCCCTTTTTGGCCAAGTGCATCATTGTCGAAGTTGTGCCCCTCTTCCTGTGCTTTAAAGGCGATTCCAACGTACCTCTTGAAAACTGTTTCCTGCTATTCTGCCTCGCTTTTAAGTCCGCCTCGTTGCCTTCCCTCAACAGATTTTTGGACGATAGTTGTCCTTTATTACTCGGCCAGTTTGTGAATTGCTGTGCCCCTGAGCTCCATTTTTCAACTCGTTTTTGGTGAGCTGACCGCAAGTCCAAAATTTTGGTTCAGGACCTATACTGGTTCCCGGTGGGTGGCTGAGATTTTGGTTAATTCTTCTTCCTGCCGGGAAATTACAGTGATATGTGCCTGTCCAATTGCCTAACAGCTACTCTCTCATTGGATCTCCCTCTTCCCTTTAATCCTCTGCCAAATTGGCAACCTGTGCGAACCAGGAGGTTAAACGGGCTGTCTCTCCAAGTTGGGAGGTTGATAGTAAAGCAGATGGAAAGTCAAACCGGAGCACCAGGAGAGGGACTATTCGTTGAGTTTTAGAAACCTTTCGTATTCACAGTGTGTCCATTCTCTAGGTTTCCGGTACATGTTATAACTGTAGTAATATTCCCTTCAACCTGCAGAGTTGGGACCCATGGAATGGGTGCCATGCATTATTGCTTTAAAGGGTCTGCATTTGCTCACCCAATCTCACCAATCCTCTCAGTCCCAAGTTTCCAGCCTTTTGCCACATCCAGCTGTCGTTGTAAATAGGGTCATTCCAGGTTTCATCAGATTCCCCGAAGGAATTGTAAAGAATTTCCCAGTTTTTTTGTTTTGTTTTTGAAATTCCTTTTTATAGTGGGTTTGAGCTGATTCTCGCTGCCATGTTTATGCTAGTCTAGACACACTTGATGCCCTTATGGAGACATATCATTCCATAGGTTTTAAGATTCTTACTAGTCAGATATATTCCTCTGCGGGAAATATGGGGTTTTGAGTCCCTTTCACTGAGGAAGGTGTAGGTCTTGCCTATTCCATAGATGGTTTTTGGAACTGTACCTGTGCTTATATCAAACTCTGGTTTTATACATCACCCCACCTCTCCTTCACCCTTAAGCAGGCCTAAGAGTGTTTTCTAAATGTGAGACACTGTTCTCTTTCCTAACTCAGTTCAAGTGTAGCCATGTTTAGAGGATCTTCATAAGTGATATCTTATGATAAGTTTCTTTTTCTGTGTGACTTATTTCACTTAGAATCATCGTACCTGAATCCACCCATTTTGCTGCTACTGGTCTTATGACATTGATTTCATGGCTGAGGGATATTCCATCGTACGTAAGTACCCCAATTTTTTGCACCATTTTTATATTTCCTGGGATATTTAAGGTGTACCCAAGTTGAGGTTCTTGTAAGCAGTGCTGCCCTATATTTTGGGGTGGCTCTGTCTTATTGATTTTCAGTTTTCCCAAGGTATATTCCCTAGACTGGAAGTGCCGTTGGCTCTGTAGCTCTGTTCTTTACTTGTTTTAAGGAACACAATGCACTCCTCCAGAGAGGCAGTTGGCAATTTACATCCCGCCCATCAGCATAACAAGGCTCCCTGTTCTCCAGGGCCTGTCTTGCCTTTCTGGTTTTTACACATTTTGTGGATGTCCCTTTTGACCGGTGGGAAGTGATACTTCTTTGTAGTGCAGATTTGCATTGCCCGCTTGCTTGCTTGGCCAAAAAGGGCGTATGCGTTTTCTCCTGAATATATTCAGGAGAAAACGCATACGCCCTATTTGGCCAAGTGCATCATTGTCGAAGTTGTGCCCCTCTACCTGTGCTTTAAGGCGATTCCAACGTACCTCTTGAAATCTGTTTCCTGCTATTCTGCCTCACTTTCAAGTCTGCCTCGTTGCCTTCCCTCAACAGATTTTTGGACGATAGTTGTCCTTTATTACTCGGCCAGTTTGTGAATTGCTGTGCCCCTGAGCTCCATTTTTCAACTCGTTTTTGGTGAGCTGACCGCAAGTCCAACATTTTGGTTCAGGACCTATACTGGTTCCCGGTGGGTGGCTGAGACTTTGGTTAATTCTTCTTCCTGCCGGGAAATTACAGTGATATGTGCCCGTCCAAATGCCTAACAGCTACTCTCTCATTGGTTCTCCCTCTTCCCTTTCATCCTCTGCCAAATTGGCAACCTGTGCGAACCAGGAAGTTAAAGGGGCTGTCTCTCCAAGTTGGGAGGTTGATAGTAAAGCAGATGGAAAGTCAAACCGGAGCACCAGGAGAGGGACTATTCGTTGAGTTTTAGAAACCTTTCGTATTCACATTGTGTCCGTTCTCTAGGTTTCCAATACATGTTATAAATGTAGTAATATTCCATTCAACCTGGAGAGTTGGGACCCATGGAATGGGTGCCATGCATTATTGCTTTAAAGGGTCTGCATTTGCTCACCAAATCTCACCAATCCTCTCAGTCCCAAGTGTCCAGCCTTATGCCACATCCAGCTGTCATTGTAGATAGTGTCATTCCAGGGTTCATCAGAGACCCTGAAGGAATTGTAAAGAATTTCCCAGTTTTTTTGTTTTGTTTCTGAAATTCATTTTTATAGTGGGTTTGAGCTGATTCTCGCTGCCATGTTTATGCTAGTCTAGAAACACTTGATTCCCTTACAGAGACATATCAATACATAGGTTTTAAGATTCTTACTAGTCAGATATATTCCTCTGCAGGAAATATGGGGTTTTGAGTCCCTTTCACTGAGGAAGGTGTAGGTCTTGTCTATTCCATAGTTGGTTTTTGGAACGGTACCTGTGCTTATATCAAACTCTGGGTTTATGCATCACCCCAACTCTCCTTCCCCCTTCAGCAGGCATAAGAGTGTTTTCTAAATGTGAGACACTGTTCTCTTTCCTAACTCAGTTCAAGTGTAGCCATGTTTACAGGATCTTCATAAGTGATATCTTATGATAAGTTTCTTTTTCTGTGTGACTTATTTCACTTAGAATCATCGTACCTGAATCCACCCATTTTGCTGCTACTGGTCTTATGACATTGATTTCATGGCTGAGGGATATTCCATTGTACGTAAGTACCACAATTTTTTGAACCATTTTTATATTTCCTGGGATATTTAAGGTGTACCCAAGTTGAGGTCCTTTTAAGCAGTGCTGCCCTAAATTTTGGGGTGGCTCTGTCTTATTGATATTCAGTTTTCCCAAGGAATATTCCCTAGACTGGAAGTGCCCTTGGCTCTGTAGCTCTGTTGTTTACTTGTTTTAGTTAACACAATGCACTCCTCCAGAGAGGCAGTTGGCAATTTACATCCCGCCCATCAGCATAACAAGGCTCCCTGTTCTCCAGGGCCTGTCTTGCCTTTCTGGTTTTTACACATTTTGTGGATGTCCCTTTTGACCGGTGGGAAGTGATACTTCTTTGTAGTGCAGATTTGCATTGCCCGCTTGCTTGCTTGGCCAAAAAGGGCGTTTGCGTTTTCTCCTGAATATATTCAGGAGAAAACGCATACGCCCTTTTTGGCCAAGTGCATCATTGTCGAAGTTGTGCCCCTCTTCCTGTGCTTTAAAGGCGATTCCAACGTACCTCTTGAAATCTGTTTCCTGCTATTCTGCCTCGCTTTCAAGTCCGCCTCGTTGCCTTCCCTCAACAGATTTTTGGACGATAGTTGTCCTTTATTACTCGGCCCGTTTGTGAATTGCTGTGCCCCTGACCTCCATTTTTCAACTCGTTTTTGGTGAGCTGACCGCAAGTCCAAAATTTTGGTTCAGGACCTATACTGGTTCCCGGTAGGTGGCTGAGACTTTGGTTAATTCTTCTTCCTGCTGGGAAATTACAGTGATATGTGCCCGTCCAAATGCCTAACAGCTACTCTCACATTGGTTCTCCCTCTTCCCTTTCATCCTCTGCCAAATTGGCAACCTGTGTGAACCAGGAGGTTAAAGGGGCTGTCTCTCCAATTTGGGAGGTTGATAGTAAAGCAGATGGAGAGTCAAACCGGAGCACCAGGAGAGGGACTATTCGTTGAGTTTTAGAAACATTTCGTATTCACAGTGTGTCCGTTCTCTAGGATTCCGGTACATGTTATAACTGTAGTAATATTCCCTTTAACCTGGAGAGTTGAGACCCATGGAATGGGTGCCATGCATTATTGCTTTAAAGGGTCTGCATCTGCTCACCCAATCTCACCAATCCTCTCAGTCCCAAGTTTCCAGCCTTTTGCCACATCCAGCTGTCGTTGTAGATAGGGTCATTCCAGGTTTCATCAGAGACCCTGAAGGAATTGTAAAGAATTTCCCAGTTTTTTTGTTTTGTTTTTGAAATTCCTTTTTATAGTGGGTTTGAGCTGATTCTCGCTGCCATGTTTAAGCCAGTCTAGACACACTTGATTCCCTTACGGAGACATATCAATACATAGGTTTTAAGATTCTTACTAGTCAGATATATTCCTCTGCGGGAAATATGGGGTTTTGAGTCCCTTTCACTGAGGAAGGTGTAGGTCTTGTCTATTCCATAGTTGGTTTTTGGAACGGTACCTGTGCTTATATCTAACTCTGGTTTTATGCATCACCCCACCTCTCCTTCCCCCTAAAGCAGGCATAAGAGTGTTTTCTAAATGTGAGACATTCATCTCTTTCCTAACTCAGTTCAAGTGTAGCCATGTTTACAGGATCTTCATAAGTGATATCTTATGATAAGTTTCTTTTTCTGTGTGACTTATTTCACTTAGAATCATCGTACCTGAATCCACCCATTTTGCTGCTACTGGTCTTATGACACTGATTTCATGGCTGAGGGATATTCCATCGTACGTAAGTACCACAATTTTTTGAACCATTTTTATATTTCCTGGGATATTTAAGGTGTACCCAAGTTGAGGTCCTTGTAAGCAGTGCAGCCCTAAATTTTGGGGTGGCTCTGTCTTATTGATTTTCAGTTTTCCCAAGGAATATTCCCTAGACTGGAAGTGCCATTGGCTCTGTAGCTCTGTTGTTTACTTGTTTTAGGGAACACAATGCACTCCTCCAGAGAGGCAGTTGGCAATTTACATCCCGCCCATCAGCATAACAATGCTCCCTGTTCTCCAGGGCCTGTCTTGCCTTTCTGGGTTTTACACATTTTGTGGATGTCCCTTTTGACCGGTGGGAAGTGATACTTCTTTGTAGTGCAGATTTGCATTTCCCGCTTGCTTGCTTTGCCAAAAAGGGCGTATGCGTTTTCTCCTGAATATATTCAGGAGAAAACGCATACGCCCTTTTTGGCCAAGTGCATCATTGTCGAAGTTGTGCACCTCTTCCTGTGCTTTAAAGGCGATTCCAACGAACCTCTTGAAATCTGTTTCCTGCTATTCTGCCTCGCTTTCAAGTCCGCCTCGTTGCCTTCCCTCAACAGATTTTTGGACGATAGTTGTCCTTTATTACTCGGCCAGTTTGTGAATTGCTGTGCCCCTGAGCTCCATTTTTCAACTCGTTTTCGGTGAGCTGACCGCAAGTCCAAAATTTTGGTTCAGGACCTATACTGGTTCCTGGTGTGGGGCTGAGACTTTGGTTAATTATTCTTCCTGCCGGGACGTTAGAGTGATATGTGCCCGTCCAAATGCCTAACAGCTACTCTCTCATTGGTTCTCCCTCTTCCCTTTCATCCTCTGTCAAATTGGAAACCTGTGTGAACCAGGAGGTTGAAGGGGCTGTCTCTCCAAGTTGGGAGATTGATAGTAAAGCAGATGGAACGTCAAACCGGAGCACCAGGAGAGGGACTATTCGTTGAGTTTCAGAAACCTTTCGTATTCACAGTGTGTCCGTTCTCTAGGATTCCGGTACATGTTATAACTGTAGTAATATTCCCTTCAACCTGGAGAGTTGGGACCCATGGAATGCGTGCCATGCATTATTGCTTTAAAGGGTCTGCATTTGCTCACCCAATCTCACCAATCCTCTCAGTCCCAAGTGTCCAGCCTTATGCCACATCCAGCTGTCCTTGTAAATAGTGTCATTCCAGGGTTCATCAGAGACCCTGAAGGAATTGTAAAGAATTTCCCAGGTTTTTTGTTTTGCTTTTGAAATTCCTTTTTATAGTGGGTTTGAGCTGATTCTCGCTGCCATGTTTATGCCAGTCTAGACACACTTGATTCCCTACAGATACATATCAATCCATAGGTTTTAAGATTCTTACTAGTCAGATATATTCCTCTGTGGGAAATATGGGGTTTTGAGTCCCTTTCACTGAGGAAGGTGTAGGTCTTGTCTATTCCATAGTTGGTTTTTGGAACGGTACATGTGCTTATAGCAAACTCTGGTTTTATGCATCACCCCACCTCTCCTTCCCCCTTAAGCAGGCATAAGAGTGCTTTCTAAATGTGAGACACTGTTCTCTTTCCTAACTCAGTTCAAGTGTAGCCATGTTTACAGGATCTTCATAAGTGATATCTTATGATAAGTTTCTTTTTCTGTGTGACCTATTTCACTTAGAATCATCATACCTGAATCCACCCATTTTGCTACTACTGGTCTTATGACACTGATTACATGGCTGAGGGATATTCCATCGTATGTAAATACCACAATTTTTTGAACCATTTTTATATTTCCTGGGATATTTAAGGTGTACCCAAGTTGAGGTCCTTGTAAGCAGTGCAGCCCTAAATTTTGGGGTGGCTCTGTCTTATTGATTTTCAGTTTTCCCAAGGAATATTTCCTAGACTGGAAGTGCCCTTGGCTCTGTAGCTCGGTTCTTTACTTGTTTTAGGGAACACAATGCACTCCTCCAGAGAGGCAGTTGGCAATTTACATCCCGCCCATCAGCATAACAAGGCTCCCTGTTCTCCAGGGCCTGTCTTGCCTTTCTGGTTTTTACACATTTTGTGGATGTCCCTTTTGACCGGTGGGAAGTGATACTTCTCTGTAGTGCAGATTTGCATTGCCCGCTTGCTTGCTTGGCCAAAAAGGGCGTTTGCGTTTTCTCCTGAATATATTCAGGAGAAAACGCATACGCCCTTTTTGGCCAAGTGCATCATTGTCGAAGTTGTGCCCCTCTTCCTGTGCTTTAAAGGCGATTCCAACGTACCTCTTGAAATCTGTTTCCTGCTATTCTGCCTCGCTTTCAGGTCCGCCTCGTTGCCTTCCCTCAACAGATTTTTGGACGATAGTTGTCCTTTATTACTCGGCCAGTTTGTGAATTTCTGTGCCCCTGAGCTCCATTTTTCAACTCGTTTTTGGTGAGCTGACCGCAAGTCCAAAATTTTGGTTCAGGACCTATATTGGTTCCCGGTGGGTGGCTGAGACTTTGGTTAATTCTTCTTCCTGCCGGGAAATTACAGTGATATGTGCCCGTCCAAATGCCTAACAGCTACTCTCTCATTGGTTCTCCCTCTTCCCTTTCATCCTCTGCCAAATTGGAAACCTGTGCGAACCAGGAGGTTAAAGGGGCTGTCTCTCCAAGTTGGGAGGTTGATAGTAAAGCAGATGGAAAGTCAAACTGGAGCACCAGGAGAGGGACTATTCGTTGAGTTTTAGAAACCTTTCGTATTCACAGTGTGTCCGTTCTCTAGGTTTCCGGTACATGTTATAACTGTAGTAATATTCCCTTCAACCTGGAGAGTTGGGACCCATGAAATGGGTGCCATGCATTATTGCTTTAAAGGGTCTGCATTTGCTCACCCAATCTCACCAATCGTCTCAGTCCCAAGTTTCCAGCATTTTGCCACATCCAGCTGTCGTTGTAGATAGGTTCATTCCAGGGTTCATCAGAGACCTTGAAGGAATTGTAAAGAATTTCCCAGTTTTTTTGTTTTGTTCTTGAAATTCCTTTTTATAGTGGGTTTGAGCTGATTCTCGCTGCCATGTTTATGCCAGTCTAGACACACTTGATTCCCTTACGGAGACATATCAATACATAGGTTTTAAGATTCTTACTAGTCAGATATATTCCTCTGCGGGAAATATGGGGTTTTGAGTCCCTTTCACTGAGGAAGGTGTAGGTCTTGGCTATTCCATAGTTGGTTTTTGCAACGGTACCTGTGCTTATATCAAACTCTGGTTTTATGCATCACCCCACCTCTCCTTCCCCCTTAAGCAGGCATAAGAGTGTTTTCTAAATGTGAGTCATTCTTCTCTTTCCTAACTCAGTTCAAGTGTACCCATGTTTACAGGATCTTCATAAGTGATATCTTATGATAAGTTTCTTTTTCTGTGTGTCTTATTTCACTTAGAATCATCGTACCTGAATCCACCCATTTTGCTGCTACTGGTCTTATGACATTGATTTCATGGCTGAGGGATATTCCATTGTACGTAAGTACCACAATTTTTTGAACCATTTTTATATTTCCTGGGATATTTAAGGTGTACCCAAGTTGAGGTCCTTGTAAGCAGTGCAGCCCTAAATTTTGGGGTGGCTCTGTCTTATTGATATTCAGTTTTCCCAAGGAATATTCCCTAGACTGGAAGTGCCCTTGGCTCTGTAGCTCTGTTGTTTACTTGTTTTAGTTAACACAATGCACTCCTCCAGAGAGGCAGTTGGCAATTTACATCCCGCCCATCAGCATAACAAGGCTCCCTGTTCTCCAGGGCCTGTCTTGCCTTTCTGGTTTTTACACATTTTGTGGATGTCCCTTTTGACCGGTGGGAAGTGATACTTCTTTGTAGTGCAGATTTGCATTGCCCGCTTGCTTGCTTGGCCAAAAATGTTGTATGCGTTTTCTCCTGAATATATTCAGGAGAAAACGCATACGCCCTTTTTGGCCAAGTGCATCATTGTCGAAGTTGTGCCCCTCTTCCTGTGCTTTAAAGGTGATTCCAACGTACCTCTTGAAATCTGTTTCCTGCTATTCTGCCTCGCTTTCAAGTCCGCCTCGTTGCCTTCCCTCAACAGATTTTTGGACGATAGTTGTCCTTTATTACTCGGCCAGTTTGTGAATTGCTGTGCCCCTGAGCTCCATTTTTCAACTCGTTTTTGGTGAGCTGACCGCAAGTCCAAAATTTTGGTTCAGGACCTATACTGGTTCCCGGTGGGTGGCTGAGACTTTGGTTAATTCTTCTTCCTGCTGGGAAATTACAGTGATATGTGCCCGTCCAAATGCCTAACAGCTACTCTCTCATTGGTTCTCCCTCTTCCCTTTCATCCTCTGCCAAATTGGCAACCTGTGTGAACCAGGAGGTTAAAGGGGCTGTCTCTCCAAGTTGGGAGGTTGATAGTAAAGCAGATGGAGAGTCAAACTGGAGCACCAGGAGAGGGACTATTCGTTGAGTTTTAGAAACCTTTCGTATTCACAGTGTGTCCGTTCTCTAGGATTCCGGTACATGTTATAACTGTAGTAATATTCCCTTCAACCTGGAGAGTTGGGACCCATGGAATGGGTGCCATGCATTATTGCTTTAAAGGGTCTGCATCTGCTCACCCAATCTCACCAATCCTCTCAGTCCCAAGTTTCCAGCCTTTTGCCACATCCAGCTGTCGTTGTAGATAGGGTCATTCCAGGTTTCATCAGAGACCCTGAAGGAATTGTAAAGAATTTCCCAGTTTTTTTGTTTTGTTTTTGAAATTCCTTTTTATAGTGGGTTTGAGCTGATTCTCGCTGCCATGTTTATGCCAGTCTAGACACACTTGATTCCCTTACGGAGACATATCAATACATAGGTTTTAAGATTCTTACTAGTCAGATATATTCCTCTGCGGGAAATATGGGGTTTTGAGTCCCTTTCACTGAGGAAGGTGTAGGTCTTGGCTATTCCATAGTTGGTTTTTGCAACGGTACCTGTGCTTATATCAAACTCTGGTTTTATGCATCACCCCACCTCTCCTTCCCCCTTAAGCAGGCATAAGAGTGTTTTCTAAATGTGAGTCATTCTTCTCTTTCCTAACTCAGTTCAAGTGTACCCATGTTTACAGGATCTTCATAAGTGATATCTTATGATAAGTTTCTTTTTCTGTGTGTCTTATTTCACTTAGAATCATCGTACCTGAATCCACCCATTTTGCTGCTACTGGTCTTATGACATTGATTTCATGGCTGAGGGATATTCCATTGTACGTAAGTACCACAATTTTTTGAACCATTTTTATATTTCCTGGGATATTTAAGGTGTACCCAAGTTGAGGTCCTTGTAAGCAGTGCAGCCCTAAATTTTGGGGTGGCTCTGTCTTATTGATATTCAGTTTTCCCAAGGAATATTCCCTAGACTGGAAGTGCCCTTGGCTCTGTAGCTCTGTTGTTTACTTGTTTTAGTTAACACAATGCACTCCTCCAGAGAGGCAGTTGGCAATTTACATCCCGCCCATCAGCATAACAAGGCTCCCTGTTCTCCAGGGCCTGTCTTGCCTTTCTGGTTTTTACACATTTTGTGGATGTCCCTTTTGACCGGTGGGAAGTGATACTTCTTTGTAGTGCAGATTTGCATTGCCCGCTTGCTTGCTTGGCCAAAAATGTTGTATGCGTTTTCTCCTGAATATATTCAGGAGAAAACGCATACGCCCTTTTTGGCCAAGTGCATCATTGTCGAAGTTGTGCCCCTCTTCCTGTGCTTTAAAGGTGATTCCAACGTACCTCTTGAAATCTGTTTCCTGCTATTCTGCCTCGCTTTCAAGTCCGCCTCGTTGCCTTCCCTCAACAGATTTTTGGACGATAGTTGTCCTTTATTACTCGGCCAGTTTGTGAATTGCTGTGCCCCTGAGCTCCATTTTTCAACTCGTTTTTGGTGAGCTGACCGCAAGTCCAAAATTTTGGTTCAGGACCTATACTGGTTCCCGGTGGGTGGCTGAGACTTTGGTTAATTCTTCTTCCTGCTGGGAAATTACAGTGATATGTGCCCGTCCAAATGCCTAACAGCTACTCTCTCATTGGTTCTCCCTCTTCCCTTTCATCCTCTGCCAAATTGGCAACCTGTGTGAACCAGGAGGTTAAAGGGGCTGTCTCTCCAAGTTGGGAGGTTGATAGTAAAGCAGATGGAGAGTCAAACCGGAGCACCAGGAGAGGGACTATTCGTTGAGTTTTAGAAACCTTTCGTATTCACAGTGTGTCCGTTCTCTAGGATTCCGGTACATGTTATAACTGTAGTAATATTCCCTTCAACCTGGAGAGTTGGGACCCATGGAATGGGTGCCATGCATTATTGCTTTAAAGGGTCTGCATCTGCTCACCCAATCTCACCAATCCTCTCAGTCCCAAGTTTCCAGCCTTTTGCCACATCCAGCTGTCGTTGTAGATAGGGTCATTCCAGGTTTCATCAGAGACCCTGAAGGAATTGTAAAGAATTTCCCAGTTTTTTTGTTTTGTTTTTGAAATTCCTTTTTATAGTGGGTTTGAGCTGATTCTCGCTGCCATGTTTATGCCAGTCTAGACACACTTGATTCCCTTACGGAGACATATCAATACATAGGTTTTAAGATTCTTACTAGTCAGATATATTCCTCTGCGGGAAATATGGGGTTTTGAGTCCCTTTCACTGAGGAAGGTGTAGGTCTTGGCTATTCCATAGTTGGTTTTTGCAACGGTACCTGTGCTTATATCAAACTCTGGTTTTATGCATCACCCCACCTCTCCTTCCCCCTAAAGCAGGCATAAGAGTGTTTTCTAAATGTGAGACATTCTTCTCTTTCCTAACTCAGTTCAAGTGTAGCCATGTTTACAGGATCTTCATAAGTGATATCTTATGATAAGTTTCTTTTTCTCTGTGACTTATTTCACTTAGAATCATCGTACCTGAATGCACCCAATTTGCTGCTACTGGTCTTATGACACTGATTTCATGGCTGAGGGATATTCCATCGTACGTAAGTACCACAATTTTTTGAACCATTTTTATATTTCCTGGGATATTTAAGGTGTACCCAAGTTGAGGTCCTTGTAAGCAGTGCAGCCCTAAATTTTGGGGTGGCTCTGTCTTATTGATTTTCAGTTTTCCCAAGGAATATTCCCTAGACTGGAAGTGCCATTGGCTCTGTAGCTCTGTTGTTTACTTGTTTTAGGGAACACAATGCACTCCTCCAGAGAGGCAGTTGGCAATTTACATCCCGCCCATCAGCATAACAAGGCTCCCTGTTCTCCAGGGCCTGTCTTGCCTTTCTGGTTTTTACACATTTTGTGGATGTCCCTTTTGACCGGTGGGAAGTGATACTTCTTTGAAGTGCAGATTTGCATTTCCCGATTGCTTGCTTTGCCAAAAAGGGCGTATGCGTTTTCTCCTGAATATATTCAGGAGAAAACGCATACGCCCTTTTTGGCCAAGTGCATCATTGTCGAAGTTGTGCCCCTCTTCCTGTGCTTTAAAGTCGATTCCAACGTACCTCTTGAAATCTGTTTCCTGCTATTCTGCCTCGCTTTCAAGTCCGCCTCGTTGCCTTCCCTCAACAGATTTTTGGACGATAGTTGTCCTTTATTACTCGGCCAGTTTGTGAATTGCTGTGCCCCTGAGCTCCATTTTTCAACTCGTTTTCGGTGAGCTGACCGCAAGACCAAAATTTTGCTTCAGGACCTATACTGGTTCCTGGTGGGGGGCTGAGACTTTGGTTAATTCTTCTTCCTGCCGGGACGTTAGATTGATATGTGCCCGTCCAAATGCCTAACAGCTACTCTCTCATTGGTTCTCCCTCTTCCCTTTCATCCTCTGCCAAATTGGAAACCTGTGTGAACCAGGAGGTTGAAGGGGCTGTCTCTCCAAGTTGGGAGATTGATAGTAAAGCAGATGGAACGTCAAACCGGAGCACCAGGAGAGGGACTATTCGTTGAGTTTCAGAAACCTTTCGTATTCACAGTGTGTCCGTTCTCTAGGATTCCGGTACATGTTATAACTGTAGTAATATTCCCTTCAACCTGGAGAGTTGGGACCCATGGAATGCGTGCCATGCATTATTGCTTTAAAGGGTCTGCATTTGCTCACCCAATCTCACCAATCCTCTCAGTCCCAAGTGTCCAGCCTTATGCCACATCCAGCTGTCCTTGTAAATAGGGTCATTCCAGGTTTCATCAGAGACCCTGAAGGAATTGTAAAGAATTTGCCAGTTTTTTTGTTTTGTTTTTGAAATTCCTTTTTATAGTGGGTTTGAGCTGATTCTCGCTGCCATGTTTATGCCAGTCTAGACACACTTGATTCCCTACAGAGACATATCAATCCATAGGTTTTAAGATTCTTACTAGTCAGATATATTCCTCTGTGGGAAATATGGGGATTTGAGTCCCTTTCACTGAGGAAGGTGTAGGTCTTGTCTATTCCATAGTTGGTTTTTGGAACGGTACATGTGCTTATAGCAAACTCTGGTTTTATGCATCACCCCACCTCTCCTTCCCAATTAAGCAGGCATAAGAGTGCTTTCTAAATGTGAGACACTGTTCTCTTTCCTAACTCAGTTCAAGTGTAGCCATGTTTACAGGATCTTCATAAGTGATATCTTATGATAAGTTTCTTTTTCTGTGTGACCTATTTCACTTAGAATCATCGTACCTGAATCCACCCATTTTGCTGCTACTGGTCTTATGACACTGATTACATGGCTGAGGGATATTCCATCTTATGTAAATACCACAATTTTTTGAACCATTTTTATATTTCCTGGGATATTTGAGGTGTACCCAAGTTGAGGTCCTTGTAAGCAGTGCAGCCCTAAATTTTGGGGTGGCTCTGTCTTATTGATTTTCAGTTTTCCCAAGGAATATTCCCTAGACTGGAAGTGCCCTTGGCTCTGTAGCTCGGTTCTTTACTTGTTTTAGGGAACACAATGCACTCCTCCAGAGAGGCAGTTGGCAATTTACATCCCGCCCATCAGCATAACAAGGCTCCCTGTTCTCCAGGGCCTGTCTTGCCTTTCTGGTTTTTACACATTTTGTGGATGTCCCTTTTGACCGGTGGGAAGTGATACTTCTCTGTAGTGCAGATTTGCATTGCCCGCTTGCTTGCTTGGCCAAAAAGGGCGTTTGCGTTTTCTCCTGAATATATTCAGGAGAAAACGCATACGCCCTTTTTGGCCAAGTGCATCATTGTCGAAGTTGTGCCCCTCTTCCTGTGCTTTAAAGGCGATTCCAACGTACCTCTTGAAATCTGTTTCCTGCTATTCTGCCTCGCTTTCAGGTCCGCCTCGTTGCCTTCCCTCAACAGATTTTTGGACGATAGTTGTCCTTTATTACTCGGCCAGTTTGTGAATTTCTGTGCCCCTGAGCTCCATTTTTCAACTCGTTTTTGGTGAGCTGACCGCAAGTCCAAAATTTTGGTTCAGGACCTATATTGGTTCCCGGTGGGTGGCTGAGACTTTGGTTAATTCTTCTTCCTGCCGGGAAATTACAGTGATATGTGCCCGTCCAAATGCCTAACAGCTCCTCTCTCATTGGTTCTCCCTCTTCCCTTTCATCCTCTGCCATATTGGAAACCTGTGCGAACCAGGAGGTTAAAGGGGCTGTCTCTCCAAGTTGGGAGGTTGATAGTAAAGCAGATGGAAAGTCAAACTGGAGCACCAGGATAGGGACTATTCGTTGAGTTTTAGAAACCTTTCGTATTCACAGTGTGTCCGTTCCCTAGGTTTCCGGTACATGTTATAACTGTAGTAATATTCCCTTCAACCTGGAGAGTTGGGACCCATGGAATGGGTGCCATGCATTATTGCTTTAAAGGGTCTGCATTTGCTCACACAATCTCACCAATCGTCTCAGTCCCAAGTTTCCAGCCTTTTGCCACATCCAGCTGTCGTTGTAGATAGGGTCATTCCAGGGTTCATCAGAGACCCTGAAGGAATTGTAAAGAATTTCCCAGTTTTTTTGTTTTGTTCTTGAAATTCCTTTTTATAGTGGGTTTGAGCTGATTCTCGCTGCCATGTTTATGCCAGTCTAGACACACTTGATTCCCTTACGGAGACATATCAATACATAGGTTTTAAGATTCTTACTAGTCAGATATATTCCTCTGCGGGAAATATGGGGTTTTGAGTCCCTTTCACTGAGGAAGGTGTAGGTCTTGTCTATTCCATAGTTGGTTTTTGGAACGGTACCTGTGCTTATATCAAACTCTGGTTTTATGCATCACCCCACCTCTCCTTCCCCCTTAAGCAGGCATAAGAGTGTTTTCTAAATGTGAGACATTCTTCTCTTTCCAAACTCAGTTCAAGTGTACCCATGTTTACAGGATCTTCATAAGTGATATCTTATGATAAGTTTCTTTTTCTGTGTGTCTTATTTCACTTAGAATCATCGTACCTGAATCCACCCATTTTGCTGCTACTGGTCTTATGACATTGATTTCATGGCTGAGGGATATTCCATTGTACGTAAGTACCACAATTTTTTGAACCATTTTTATATTTCCTGGGATATTTAAGGTGTACCCAAGTTGAGGTCCTTGTAAGCAGTGCAGCCCTAAATTTTGGGGTGGCTCTGTCTTATTGATTTTCAGTTTTCCCAAGGTATTTTCCCTAGACTGGAAGTGCCCTTGGCTCTGTAGCTCTGTTGTTTACTTGTTTTAGGGAACACAATGCACTCCTCCAGAGAGGCAGTTGGCAATTTACATCCCGCCCATCAGCATAACAAGGCTCCCTGTTCTCCAGGGCCTGTCTTGCCTTTCTGGTTTTTACACATTTTGTGGATGTCCCTTTTGACCGGTGGGAAGTGATACTTCTTTGTAGTGCAGATTTGCATTGCCCGCTTGCTTGCTTGGCCAAAAAGGGCGTATGCGTTTTCTCCTGAATATATTCAGGAGAAAACGCATACGCCCTTTTTGGCCAAGTGCATCATTGTCGAAGTTGTGCCCCTCTTCCTGTGCTTTAAAGGCGATTCCAACGTACCTCTTGAAATCTGTTTCCTGCTATTCTGCCTCGCTTTCAAGTCCGCCTCGTTGCCTTCCCTCAACAGATTTTTGGACGATAGTTGTCCTTTATTACTCGGCCAGTTTGTGAATTGCAGTGCCCCTGAGCTCCATTTTTCAACTCGTTTTTGGTGAGCTGACCGCAAGTCCAAAATTTTGGTTCAGGACCTATATTGGTTCCCGGTGGGTGGCTGAGACTTTGGTTAATTCTTCTTCCTGCCGGGAAATTACAGTGATATGTGCCCATCCAAATGCCTAACAGCTACTCTCTCATTGGTTCTCCCTCTTCCCTTTCATCCTCTGCCAAATTGGAAACCTGTGCGAACCAGGAGGTTGAAGGGGCTGACTCTCCAAGTTGGGAGGTTGATAGTAAAGCAGATGGAAAGTCAAACCGGAGCACCAGGAGAGGGACTATTCGTTGAGTTTTAGAAACCTTTCGTATTCACAGTGTGTCCGTTCTCTAGGATTCCGGTACATGTTATAACTGTAGTAATATTCCCTTCAACCTGGAGAGTTGGGACCCATGGAATGGGTGCCATGCATTATTGCTTTAAAGGGTCTGCATCTGCTCACCCAATCTCACCAATCCTCTCAGTCCCAAGTTTCCAGCCTTTTGCCACATCCAGCTGTCGTTGTAGATAGGGTCATTCCAGGTTTCATCAGAGACCCTGAAGGAATTGTAAAGAATTTCCCAGTTTTTTTGTTTTGTTTTTGAAATTCCTTTTTATAGTGGGTTTGAGCTGATTCTCGCTGCCATGTTTATGCCAGTCTAGACACACTTGATTCCCTTACGGAGACATATCAATACATAGGTTTTAAGATTCTTACTAGTCAGATATATTCCTCTGCGGGAAATATGGGGTTTTGAGTCCCTTTCACTGAGGAAGGTGTAGGTCTTGGCTATTCCATAGTTGGTTTTTGCAACGGTACCTGTGCTTATATCAAACTCTGGTTTTATGCATCACCCCACCTCTCCTTCCCCCTAAAGCAGGCATAAGAGTGTTTTCTAAATGTGAGACATTCTTCTCTTTCCTAACTCAGTTCAAGTGTAGCCATGTTTACAGGATCTTCATAAGTGATATCTTATGATAAGTTTCTTTTTCTCTGTGACTTATTTCACTTAGAATCATCGTACCTGAATGCACCCAATTTGCTGCTACTGGTCTTATGACACTGATTTCATGGCTGAGGGATATTCCATCGTACGTAAGTACCACAATTTTTTGAACCATTTTTATATTTCCTGGGATATTTAAGGTGTACCCAAGTTGAGGTCCTTGTAAGCAGTGCAGCCCTAAATTTTGGGGTGGCTCTGTCTTATTGATTTTCAGTTTTCCCAAGGAATATTCCCTAGACTGGAAGTGCCATTGGCTCTGTAGCTCTGTTGTTTACTTGTTTTAGGGAACACAATGCACTCCTCCAGAGAGGCAGTTGGCAATTTACATCCCGCCCATCAGCATAACAAGGCTCCCTGTTCTCCAGGGCCTGTCTTGCCTTTCTGGTTTTTACACATTTTGTGGATGTCCCTTTTGACCGGTGGGAAGTGATACTTCTTTGAAGTGCAGATTTGCATTTCCCGATTGCTTGCTTTGCCAAAAAGGGCGTATGCGTTTTCTCCTGAATATATTCAGGAGAAAACGCATACGCCCTTTTTGGCCAAGTGCATCATTGTCGAAGTTGTGCCCCTCTTCCTGTGCTTTAAAGTCGATTCCAACGTACCTCTTGAAATCTGTTTCCTGCTATTCTGCCTCGCTTTCAAGTCCGCCTCGTTGCCTTCCCTCAACAGATTTTTGGACGATAGTTGTCCTTTATTACTCGGCCAGTTTGTGAATTGCTGTGCCCCTGAGCTCCATTTTTCAACTCGTTTTCGGTGAGCTGACCGCAAGACCAAAATTTTGCTTCAGGACCTATACTGGTTCCTGGTGGGGGGCTGAGACTTTGGTTAATTCTTCTTCCTGCCGGGACGTTAGATTGATATGTGCCCGTCCAAATGCCTAACAGCTACTCTCTCATTGGTTCTCCCTCTTCCCTTTCATCCTCTGCCAAATTGGAAACCTGTGTGAACCAGGAGGTTGAAGGGGCTGTCTCTCCAAGTTGGGAGATTGATAGTAAAGCAGATGGAACGTCAAACCGGAGCACCAGGAGAGGGACTATTCGTTGAGTTTCAGAAACCTTTCGTATTCACAGTGTGTCCGTTCTCTAGGATTCCGGTACATGTTATAACTGTAGTAATATTCCCTTCAACCTGGAGAGTTGGGACCCATGGAATGCGTGCCATGCATTATTGCTTTAAAGGGTCTGCATTTGCTCACCCAATCTCACCAATCCTCTCAGTCCCAAGTGTCCAGCCTTATGCCACATCCAGCTGTCCTTGTAAATAGGGTCATTCCAGGTTTCATCAGAGACCCTGAAGGAATTGTAAAGAATTTGCCAGTTTTTTTGTTTTGTTTTTGAAATTCCTTTTTATAGTGGGTTTGAGCTGATTCTCGCTGCCATGTTTATGCCAGTCTAGACACACTTGATTCCCTACAGAGACATATCAATCCATAGGTTTTAAGATTCTTACTAGTCAGATATATTCCTCTGTGGGAAATATGGGGATTTGAGTCCCTTTCACTGAGGAAGGTGTAGGTCTTGTCTATTCCATAGTTGGTTTTTGGAACGGTACATGTGCTTATAGCAAACTCTGGTTTTATGCATCACCCCACCTCTCCTTCCCAATTAAGCAGGCATAAGAGTGCTTTCTAAATGTGAGACACTGTTCTCTTTCCTAACTCAGTTCAAGTGTAGCCATGTTTACAGGATCTTCATAAGTGATATCTTATGATAAGTTTCTTTTTCTGTGTGACCTATTTCACTTAGAATCATCGTACCTGAATCCACCCATTTTGCTGCTACTGGTCTTATGACACTGATTACATGGCTGAGGGATATTCCATCTTATGTAAATACCACAATTTTTTGAACCATTTTTATATTTCCTGGGATATTTGAGGTGTACCCAAGTTGAGGTCCTTGTAAGCAGTGCAGCCCTAAATTTTGGGGTGGCTCTGTCTTATTGATTTTCAGTTTTCCCAAGGAATATTCCCTAGACTGGAAGTGCCCTTGGCTCTGTAGCTCGGTTCTTTACTTGTTTTAGGGAACACAATGCACTCCTCCAGAGAGGCAGTTGGCAATTTACATCCCGCCCATCAGCATAACAAGGCTCCCTGTTCTCCAGGGCCTGTCTTGCCTTTCTGGTTTTTACACATTTTGTGGATGTCCCTTTTGACCGGTGGGAAGTGATACTTCTCTGTAGTGCAGATTTGCATTGCCCGCTTGCTTGCTTGGCCAAAAAGGGCGTTTGCGTTTTCTCCTGAATATATTCAGGAGAAAACGCATACGCCCTTTTTGGCCAAGTGCATCATTGTCGAAGTTGTGCCCCTCTTCCTGTGCTTTAAAGGCGATTCCAACGTACCTCTTGAAATCTGTTTCCTGCTATTCTGCCTCGCTTTCAGGTCCGCCTCGTTGCCTTCCCTCAACAGATTTTTGGACGATAGTTGTCCTTTATTACTCGGCCAGTTTGTGAATTTCTGTGCCCCTGAGCTCCATTTTTCAACTCGTTTTTGGTGAGCTGACCGCAAGTCCAAAATTTTGGTTCAGGACCTATATTGGTTCCCGGTGGGTGGCTGAGACTTTGGTTAATTCTTCTTCCTGCCGGGAAATTACAGTGATATGTGCCCGTCCAAATGCCTAACAGCTCCTCTCTCATTGGTTCTCCCTCTTCCCTTTCATCCTCTGCCATATTGGAAACCTGTGCGAACCAGGAGGTTAAAGGGGCTGTCTCTCCAAGTTGGGAGGTTGATAGTAAAGCAGATGGAAAGTCAAACTGGAGCACCAGGATAGGGACTATTCGTTGAGTTTTAGAAACCTTTCGTATTCACAGTGTGTCCGTTCCCTAGGTTTCCGGTACATGTTATAACTGTAGTAATATTCCCTTCAACCTGGAGAGTTGGGACCCATGGAATGGGTGCCATGCATTATTGCTTTAAAGGGTCTGCATTTGCTCACACAATCTCACCAATCGTCTCAGTCCCAAGTTTCCAGCCTTTTGCCACATCCAGCTGTCGTTGTAGATAGGGTCATTCCAGGGTTCATCAGAGACCCTGAAGGAATTGTAAAGAATTTCCCAGTTTTTTTGTTTTGTTCTTGAAATTCCTTTTTATAGTGGGTTTGAGCTGATTCTCGCTGCCATGTTTATGCCAGTCTAGACACACTTGATTCCCTTACGGAGACATATCAATACATAGGTTTTAAGATTCTTACTAGTCAGATATATTCCTCTGCGGGAAATATGGGGTTTTGAGTCCCTTTCACTGAGGAAGGTGTAGGTCTTGTCTATTCCATAGTTGGTTTTTGGAACGGTACCTGTGCTTATATCAAACTCTGGTTTTATGCATCACCCCACCTCTCCTTCCCCCTTAAGCAGGCATAAGAGTGTTTTCTAAATGTGAGACATTCTTCTCTTTCCAAACTCAGTTCAAGTGTACCCATGTTTACAGGATCTTCATAAGTGATATCTTATGATAAGTTTCTTTTTCTGTGTGTCTTATTTCACTTAGAATCATCGTACCTGAATCCACCCATTTTGCTGCTACTGGTCTTATGACATTGATTTCATGGCTGAGGGATATTCCATTGTACGTAAGTACCACAATTTTTTGAACCATTTTTATATTTCCTGGGATATTTAAGGTGTACCCAAGTTGAGGTCCTTGTAAGCAGTGCAGCCCTAAATTTTGGGGTGGCTCTGTCTTATTGATTTTCAGTTTTCCCAAGGTATTTTCCCTAGACTGGAAGTGCCCTTGGCTCTGTAGCTCTGTTGTTTACTTGTTTTAGGGAACACAATGCACTCCTCCAGAGAGGCAGTTGGCAATTTACATCCCGCCCATCAGCATAACAAGGCTCCCTGTTCTCCAGGGCCTGTCTTGCCTTTCTGGTTTTTACACATTTTGTGGATGTCCCTTTTGACCGGTGGGAAGTGATACTTCTTTGTAGTGCAGATTTGCATTGCCCGCTTGCTTGCTTGGCCAAAAAGGGCGTATGCGTTTTCTCCTGAATATATTCAGGAGAAAACGCATACGCCCTTTTTGGCCAAGTGCATCATTGTCGAAGTTGTGCCCCTCTTCCTGTGCTTTAAAGGCGATTCCAACGTACCTCTTGAAATCTGTTTCCTGCTATTCTGCCTCGCTTTCAAGTCCGCCTCGTTGCCTTCCCTCAACAGATTTTTGGACGATAGTTGTCCTTTATTACTCGGCCAGTTTGTGAATTGCAGTGCCCCTGAGCTCCATTTTTCAACTCGTTTTTGGTGAGCTGACCGCAAGTCCAAAATTTTGGTTCAGGACCTATATTGGTTCCCGGTGGGTGGCTGAGACTTTGGTTAATTCTTCTTCCTGCCGGGAAATTACAGTGATATGTGCCCATCCAAATGCCTAACAGCTACTCTCTCATTGGTTCTCCCTCTTCCCTTTCATCCTCTGCCAAATTGGAAACCTGTGCGAACCAGGAGGTTGAAGGGGCTGACTCTCCAAGTTGGGAGGTTGATAGTAAAGCAGATGGAAAGTCAAACCGGAGCACCAGGAGAGGGACTATTCGTTGAGGTTTAGAAACCTTTCGTATTCACAGTGTGTCCGTTCTCTAGGTTTCCGGTACATGTTATAACTGTAGTAATATTCCCTTCAACCTGGAGAGTTGGGACCCATGGAATGGTTGCCATGCATTATTGCTTTAAAGGGTTTGCATTTGCTCACCCAATCTCACCAATCCTCTCAGTCCCAAGTTTCCAGCCTTTTGCCACACCAGCTGTCGTTGTAGATAGGGTCATTCCAGGTTTCATCAGAGACCCTGAAGGAATTGTAAACAATTTCCCAGTTTTTTTGTTTTGTTCTTGAAATTCCTTTTTATAGTGGGTTTGAGCTGATTCTCGCTGCCATGTTTATGCCAGTCTAGACACACTTGATTCCCTTACGGAGACATATCAATACATAGGTTTTAAGATTCTTACTAGTCAGATATATTCCTCTGCGGGAAATATGGGGTTTTGAGTCCCTTTCATTGAGGAAGGTGTAGGTCTTGTCTATTCCATAGTTGGTTTTTGGAACGGTACCTGTGCTTATATCAAACTCTGGTTTTATGCATCACCCCACCTATCCTTCCCCCTTAAGCAGGCATAAGAGTGTTTTCTAAATGTGAGACATTCTTCTCTTTCCTAACTCAGTTCAAGTGTAGCCATGTTTACAGGATCTTCATAAGTGATATCTTATGATAAGTTTCTTTTTCTGTGTGACTTATTTCACTTAGAATCATCGTACCTGAATCCACCCATTTTGCTGCTACTGGTCTTATGACATTGATTTCATGGCTGAGGGATATTCCATTGTACGTAAGTACCACAATTTTTTGAACCATTTTTATATTTCCTGGGATATTTAAGGTGTACCCAAGTTGAGGTCCTTGTAAGCAGTGCAGCCCTAAATTTTGGGGTGGCTCTGTCTTATTGATTTTCAGTTTTCCCAAGGTATTTTCCCTAGACTGGAAGTGCCCTTGGCTCTGTAGCTCTGTTGTTTACTTGTTTTAGGGAACACAATGCACTCCTCCAGAGAGGCAGTTGGCAATTTACATCCCACACATCAGCATAACAAGGCTCCCTGTTCTCCAGGGCCTGTCTTGCCTTTCTGGTTTTTACACATTTTGTGGATGTCCCTTTTGACCGGTGGGAAGTGATACTTCTTTGTAGTGCAGATTTGCATTGCCCGCTTGCTTGCTTGGCCAAAAAGGGCGTATGCGTTTTCTCCTGAATATATTCAGGAGAAAACGCATACGCCCTTTTTGGCCAAGTGCATCATTGTCGAAGTTGTGCCCCTCTTCCTGTGCTTTAAAGGCGATTCCAACGTACCTCTTGAAATCTGTTTCCTGCTATTCTGCCTCGCTTTCAAGCCCGCCTCGTTGCCTTCCCTCAACAGATTTTTGGACGATAGTTGTCCTTTATTACTCGGCCAGTTTGTGAATTGCTGTGCACTTGAGCTCCATTTTTCAACTCGTTTTTGGTGAGCTGACCGCATGTCCAAAATTTTGGTTCAGGACCTATATTGTTTCCCGGTGGGTGGCTGAGACTTTGGTTAATTCTTCTTCCTGCCGGGAAATTACAGTGATATGTGCCCGTCCAAATGCCTAACAGCTACTCTCTCATTGGTTCTCCCTCTTCCCTTTCATCCTCTGCCAAATTGGAAACCTGTGCGAACCAGGAGGTTAAAGGGGCTGACTCTCCAAGTTGGGAGGTTGATAGTAAAGCAGATGGAAAGTCAAACCGGAGCACCAGGAGAGGGACTATTCGTTGAGGTTTAGAAACCTTTCGTATTCACAGTGTGTCCGTTCTCTAGGTTTCCGGTACATGTTATAACTGTAGTAATATTCCCTTCAACCTGGAGAGTTGGGACCCATGGAATGGGTGCCATGCATTATTGCTTTAAAGGGTCTGCATTTGCTCACCCAATCTCACCAATCCTCTCAGTCCCAAGTTTCCAGCCTTTTGCCACATCCAGCTGTCGTTGTAGATAGGGTCATTCCAGGTTTCATCAGAGACCCTGAAGGAATTGTAAAGAATTTCCCAGTTTTTTTGTTTTGTTTTTGAAATTCCTTTTTATAGTGGGTTGGAGCTGATTCTCGCTGCCATGTTTATGCCAGTCTAGACACACTTGATTCCCTTACGGAGACATATCAATACATAGGTTTTAAGATTCTTACTAGTCAGATATATTCCTCTGCGGGAAATATGGGGTTTTGAGTCCCTTTCACTGAGGAAGGTGTAGGTCTTGTCTATTCCATAGTTGGTTTTTGGAACGGTACCTGTGCTTATATCAAACTCTGGTTTAATGCATCACCCCACCTCTCCTTCCCCCTTAAGCAGGCATAAGAGTGTTTTCTAAATGTGAGACACTGTTCTCTTTCCTAACTCAGTTCCAGTGTAGCCATGTTTACAGGATCTTCATAAGTGATATCTTATGATAAGTTTCTTTTTCTGTGTGTCTTATTTCACTTAGAATCATCGTACCTGAATCCACCCATTTTGCCGCTACTGGTCTTATGACATTGATTTCATGGCTGAGGGATATTCCATTGTACGTAAGTACCACAATTTTTTGAACCATTTTTATATTTCCTGGGATATTTAAGGTGTACCCAAGTTGAGGTCCTTGTAAGCAGTGCAGTCCTAAATTTTGGGGTGGCTCTGTCTTATTGATTTTCAGTTTTCCCAAGGAATATTCCCTAGACTGGAAGTGCCCTTGGCTCTATAGCTCTGTTGTTTACTTGTTTTAGGGAACACAATGCACTCCTCCAGAGAGGCGGTTGGCAATTTACATCCCGCCCATCAGCATAACAAGGCTCCCTGTTCTCCAGGGCCTGTCTTGCCTTTCTGGTTTTTACACATTTTGTGGATGTCCCTTTTGACCGGTGGGAAGTGATACTTCTTTGTAGTGCAGATTTGCATTGCCCGCTTGCTTGCTTGGCCAAAAATGGTGTATGCGTTTTCTCCTGAATATATTCAGGAGAAAACGCATACGCCCTTTTTGGCCAAGTGCATCATTGTCGAAGTTGTGCCCCTCTTCCTGTGCTTTAAAGGCAATTCCAACGTAGCTCTTGAAATCTGTTTCCTGCTATTCTGCCTCGCTTTCAAGTCCACCTCGTTGCCTTCCCTCAACAGATTTTTGGACGATAGTTGTCCTTTATTACTCGGCCAGTTTGTGAATTTCTGTGCCCCTGAGCTCCATGTTTCAACTCGTTTTTGGTGAGCTGACTGCAAGTCCAAAATTTTGGTTCAGGACCTATACTGGTTCCCGGTGGGTGGCTGAGACTTTGGTTAATTCTTCTTCCTGCCGGGAAGTTAGAGTGATATGTGCCCGACCAAATACCTAACAGCTACTCTCTCCTTGGTTCTCCCTCTTCCCTTTCATCCTCTGCCATATTGGAAACCTGTGTGAACCAGGAGGTTGAAGGGGCTGTCTCTCCAAGTTGGGAGATTGATAGTAAAGCAGATGGAAAGTCAAACCGGAGCACCAGGAGAGGGACTATTCATTGAGGTTTAGAAACCTTTCGTATTCACAGTGTCTCCGTTCTCTAGGTTTCCGGTACATGTTATAACTGTAGTAATATTCCCTTCAACCTGGAGAGTTGGGACCCATGGAATGGGTGCCATGCATTATTGCTTTAAAGGGTCTGCATTTGCTCACCCAATCTCACCAATCCTCTCAGTCCCAACTGTCCAGCCTTTTGCCACATCCAGCTGTCGTTGTAGATAGGGTCATTCCAGGTATCATCAGATTCCCTGAAGGAATTGTAAAGAATTTCCCAGGTTTTTTTTTGTTTGTTTTTGAAATTCCTTTTTATAGAGGGTTTGAGCTGATTCTCGCTGCCATGTTTATGCCAGTCTAGACACACTTGATTCCCTTACGGAGACATATCAATACATAGGTTTTAAGATTCTTACTAGTCAGATATATTCCTCTGCGGGAAATATGGGGTTTTGAGTCCCTTTCACTGAGGAAGTTGTAGGTCTTGTCTATACCATAGTTGGTTTTTGGAACGGTACCTGTGCTTATATCAAACTCTGGTTTTATGCATCACCCCACCTCTCCTTCCCCCTTAAGCAGGCATAAGAGTGTTTTCTAAATGTGAGACACTGTTCTCTTTCCTAACTCAGTTCAAGTGTAGCCATGTTTACAGGATCTTCATAAGTGATATCTTATGATAAGTTTCTTTTTCTCTGTGACTTATTTCACTTAGAATCATCGTACCTGAATCCACCCATTTTGCTGCTACTGGTCTTATGACATTGATTTCATGGCTGAGGGATATTCCATCGTATGTAAGTACCACAATTTTTTGAACCATTTTTATATTTCCTGGGATATTTAAGGTGTACCCAAGTTGAGGTCCTTGTAAGCAGTGCTGCCCTAAATTTTGGGGTGGCTCTGTCTTATTGATTTTCAGTTTTCCCAAGGAATATTCCCTAGACTGGAACTGCCCTTGGCTCTGTAGCTCTGTTTTTTACTTGTTTTAGGGAACACAATGCACTCCTCCAGAGAGGCAGTTGGCAATTTACATCCCGCCCATCAGCATAACAAGGCTCCCTGTTCTCCAGGGCCTGTCTTGCCTTTCTCGTTTTTACACATTTTGTGGATGTCCCTTTTGACCGGTGGGAAGTGATACTTCTTTGTAGTGCAGATTTGCATTTCCCGCTTGCTTGCTTTGCCAAAAAGGGCGTATGCGTTTTCTCCTGAATATATTCAGGAGAAAACGCATACGCCCTTTTTGGCCAAGTGCATCATTGTCGAAGTTGTGCCCCTCTTCCTGTGCTTTAAAGGCGATTCCAACGTACCTCTTGAAATCTGTTTCCTGCTATTCTGCCTCGCTTTCAAGTCCGCCTCGTTGCCTTCCCTCAACAGATTTTTGGACGATAGTTGTCCTTTATTACTCGGCCAGTTTGTGAATTGCTGTGCCCCTGAGCTCCATTTTTCAACTCGTTTTTGGTGAGCTGACCGCAAGTCCAAAATTTTGGTTCAGGACCTATATTGGTTCCCAGTGGGTGGCTGAGACTTTTGTTAATTCTTCTTCCTGCCGGGAAATTACAGTGATATATGCCCGTCCAAATGCCTAACAGCTACTCTCTCATTGGATCTCCCTCTTCCCTTTCATCCTCTGCCAAATTGGAAACCTGTGCGAACCAGCAGGTTAAAGGGGCTGTCTCTCCAAGTTGGGAGGTTGATAGTAAAGCAGATGGAAAGTCAAACCGGAGCACCAGAAGAGGGACTATTCGTTGAGTTTTAGAAACCTTTCGTATTCACAGTGTGTCCATTCTCTAGGTTTCCGGTACATGTTATAACTGTAGTAATATTCCCTTCAACCTGGAGAGTTGGGACCCATGGAATGGGTGCCATACATTATTGCTTTAAAGGGTCTGCATTTGCTCACCCAATCTCACCAATCCTCTCAGTCCCAAGTTTCCAGCCTTATGCCACATCCAGCTGTCGTTGTAAATAGGGTCATTCCAGGTTTCATCAGATTCCCTGAAGGAATTGTAAAGAATTTCCCAGTTTTTTTGTTTTGTTTTTGAAATTCTTTTTATAGTGGGTTTGAGCTGATTCTCGCTGCCATGTTTATGCTAGTCTAGACACACTTGATGCCCTTATGGAGACATATCAATCCATAGGTTTTAAGATTCTTACTAGTCAGATATATTCCTCTGCGGGAAATATGGGGTTTTGAGTCCCTTTCACTGAGGAAGGTGTAGGTCTTGTCTATTCCATAGTTGGTTTTTGGAACGGTACCTGTGCTTATATCAAACTCTGGTTTTATACATCACCCCACCTCTCCTTCACCCTTAAGCAGGCATAAAAGTGTTTTATAAATGTGAGACACTGTTCTCTTTCCTAACTCAGTTCAAGTGTAGCCATGTTTACAGGATCTTCATAAGTGATATCTTATGATAAGTTTCTTTTTCTCTGTGACTTATTTCACTTAGAATCATCGTACCTGAATCCACCCATTTTGCTGCTACTGGTCTTATGACATTGATTTCATGGCTGAGGGATATTCCATCGTACGTAAGTACCCCAATATTTTGCACCATTTTTATATTTCCTGGGATATTTAAGGTGTACCCAAGTTGAGGTTCTTGTAAGCAGTGCTGCCCTATATTTTGGGGTGGCTCTGTCTTATTGATTTTCAGTTTTCCCAAGGTATATTCCCTAGACTGGAAGTGCCCTTGGCTCTGTAGCTCTGTTCTTTACTTGTTTTAGGGAACACAATGCACTCCTCCAGAGAGGCAGTTGGCAATTTACATCCCGCCCATCAGCATAACAAGGCTCCCTGTTCTCCAGGGCCTGTCTTGCCTTTCTGGTTTTTACACATTTTGTGGATGTCCCTTTTGACCGGTGGGAAGTGATACTTCTTTGTAGTGCAGATTTGCATTGCCCGCTTGCTTGCTTGGCCAAAAAGGGCGTATGCGTTTTCTCCTGAATATATTCAGGAGAAAACGCATACGCCCTTTTTGGCCAAGTGCATCATTGTCGAAGTTGTGCCCCTCTTCCTGTGCTTTAAAGGCGATTCCAACGTACCTCTTGAAATCTGTTTCCTGCTATTCTGCCTCGCTTTCAAGTCCGCCTTGTTGCCTTCCCTCAACAGATTTTTGGACGATAGTTGTCCTTTATTACTCGGCCAGTTTGTGAATTGCTGTGCCCCTGAACTCCATTTTTCAACTCGTTTTTGGTGAGCTGACCGCAAGTCCAAAATTTTGGTTCCGGACGTATACTGGTTCCCGGTGAGGGGCTGAGACTTTGGTTAATTCTTCTTCCTGCAGGGAATTTAGAGTGATATGTGCCCGTTCAAATGGATAACAGCTACTCTCTCATTGGTTCTCCCTCTTCCCTTTCATCCTCTGCCAAATTGGAAACCTGTGTGAACGAGGAAGTTGAAGGGGCTGTCTCTCCAAGTTGGGAGGTTGATAGTAAAGCAGATGGAAAGTCAAACCGGAGCACCAGGAGAGGGACTATTCGTTGAGGTTTAGAAACCTTTCGTATTCACAGTGTGTCCGTTCTCTAGGTTTCCGGTACATGTTATAACTGTAGTAATATTCCCTTCAACCTGGAGAGTTGGGACCCATGGAATGGGTGCCATGCATTATTGCTTTAAAGGGTCTGCATTTGCTCACCCAATCTCACCAATCCTCTCAGTCCCAAGTTTCCAGCCTTTTGCCACATCCAGCTGTCGTTGTAGATAGGGTCATTCCAGGTTTCATCAGAGACCCTGAAGGAATTGTAAAGAATTTCCCAGTTTTTTTGTTTTGTTTTTGAAATTCCTTTTTATAGTGGGTTGGAGCTGATTCTCGCTGCCATGTTTATGCCAGTCTAGACACACTTGATTCCCTTACGGAGACATATCAATACATAGGTTTTAAGATTCTTACTAGTCAGATATATTCCTCTGCGGGAAATATGGGGTTTTGAGTCCCTTTCACTGAGGAAGGTGTAGGTCTTGTCTATTCCATAGTTGGTTTTTGGAACGGTACCTGTGCTTATATCAAACTCTGGTTTAATGCATCACCCCACCTCTCCTTCCCCCTTAAGCAGGCATAAGAGTGTTTTCTAAATGTGAGACACTGTTCTCTTTCCTAACTCAGTTCAAGTGTAGCCATGTTTACAGGATCTTCATAAGTGATATCTTATGATAAGTTTCTTTTTCTGTGTGTCTTATTTCACTTAGAATCATCGTACCTGAATCCACCCATTTTGCCGCTACTGGTCTTATGACATTGATTTCATGGCTGAGGGATATTCCATTGTACGTAAGTACCACAATTTTTTGAACCATTTTTATATTTCCTGGGATATTTAAGGTGTACCCAAGTTGAGGTCCTTGTAAGCAGTGCAGTCCTAAATTTTGGGGTGGCTCTGTCTTATTGATTTTCAGTTTACCCAAGGAATATTCCCTAGACTGGAAGTGCCCTTGGCTCTATAGCTCTGTTGTTTACTTGTTTTAGGGAACACAATGAACTCCTCCAGAGAGGCGGTTGGCAATTTACATCCCGCCCATCAGCATAACAAGGCTCCCTGTTCTCCAGGGCCTGTCTTGCCTTTCTGGTTTTTACACATTTTGTGGATGTCCCTTTTGACCGGTGGGAAGTGATACTTCTTTGTAGTGCAGATTTGCATTGCCCGCTTGCTTGCTTGGCCAAAAAGGGCGTATGCGTTTTCTCCTGAATATATTCAGGAGAAAACGCATACGCCCTTTTTGGCCAAGTGCATCATTGTCGAAGTTGTGCCCCTCTTCCTGTGCTTTAAAGGCGATTCCAACGTACCTCTTGAAATCTGTTTCCTGCTATTCTGCCTCGCTTTCAAGTCCGCCTCGTTGCCTTCCCTCAACAGATTTTTGGACGATAGTTGTCCTTTATTACTCGGCCAGTTTGTGAATTGCTGTGCCCCTGAGCTCCATGTTTCAACTCGTTTTTGGTGAGCTGACTGCAAGTCCAAAATTTTGGTTCAGGACCTATACTGGTTCCCGGTGGGGGGCTGAGACTTTGGTTAATTCTTCTTCCTGCCGGGAAGTTAGAGTGATATGTGCCCGACCAAATACCTAACAGCTACTCTCTCCTTGGTTCTCGGTCTTCCCTTTCATCCTCTGCCATATTGGAAACCTGTGTGAACCAGGAGGTTGAAGGGGCTGTCTCTCCAAGTTGGGAGATTGATAGTAAAGCAGATGGAAAGTCAAACCGGAGCACCAGGAGAGGGACTATTTCTTGAGTTTTAGAAACCTTCCATATTCACAGTGTTTCCGTTCTCTAGGTTTCCCGTACATGTTATAGCTGTAGTAATATTCCCTTCAACCTGGAGAGTTGAGACCCATGGAATGGGTGCCATGCATTATTGCTTTAAAGGGTCTGCATTTGCTCACCCAATCTCACCAATCCTCTCAGTCCCAAGTGTCCAGCCTTATGCCACATCCAGCTGTCGTTGTAGATAGGGTCATTCCAGGTTTCATCAGAGACCCTGAAGGAATTGTAAAGAATTTCCCAGTTTTATTGTTTTGTTTTTGAAATTCCTTTTTATAGTTGGTTTGAGCTGATTCTCGCTGCCATGTTTATGCCTGTCTAGACACACTTGATTCCCTTACGGAGACATATCAATACATAGGTTTTAAGATTCTTACTCGTCAGATATATTCCTCTGCGGGAAATATGGTGTTTTGAGTCCCTTTCACTCAGGAAGGTGTAGGTCTTGTCTATTCCATAGTTGGTTCTTGGAACGGTACCTGTGCTTATATCAAACTCTGGTTTTATGCATCACCCCACCTCTCCTTCCCCCTAAAGCAGGCATAAGAGTGTTTTCTAAATGTGAGACACTGTTCTCTTTCCTAACTCAGTTCAAGTGTAGCCATGTTTACAGGATCATCATAAGTGATATCTTATGATAAGTTTCTTTTTCTGTGTGACTTATTTCACTTAGAATCATCGTACCTGAATCCACCCATTTTGCTGCTACTGGTCTTATGACATTGATTTCATGGCTGAGGGATATTCCATCGTACGTAAGTGCCACAATTTTTGGAACCATTTTTATATTTCCTGGGATATTTAAGGTGTACCCAATTTGAGGTCCTTGTAAGCAGTGCAGCCCTAAATTTTGGGGTGGCTCTGTCTTATTGATTTTCAGTTTTCCCGAGGTATATTCCCTAGACTCGAAGTGCCCTTGGCTCTGTAGCTCTGTTGTTTACTTGTTTTAGGGAAAACAATGCACTCCTCCAGAGAGGCAGTTGGCAATTTACATCCCGCCCATCAGCATAACAAGGCTCCCTGTTCTCCAGGGCCTGTCTTGCCTTTCTGGTTTTTACACATTTTGTGGATGTCGTTTTGACCGGTGGGAAGTGATACTTCTTTGTAGTGCAGATTTGCATTGCCCGCTTGCTTGCTTGACCAAAAAGGGTGTATGCGTTTTCTCCTGAATATATTCAGGAGAAAACGCATACGCCCTTTTTGGCCAAGTGCATCATTGTCGAAGTTGTGCCCCTCTTCCTGTGCTTTAAAGGCGATTCCAACGTAGCTCTTGAAATCTGTTTCCTGCTATTCTGCCTCGCTTTCAAGTCCACCTCGTTGCCTTCCCTCAACAGATTTTTGGACGATAGTTGTCCTTTATTACTCGGCCAGTTTGTGAATTGCTGTGCCCCTGAGCTCCATGTTTCAACTCGTTTTTGGTGAGCTGACTGCAAGTCCAAAATTTTGGTTCAGGACCTATACTGGTTCCCGGTGGGTGGCTGAGACTTTGGTTAATTCTTCTTCCTGCCGGGAAGTTAGAGTGATATGTGCCCGACCAAATACCTAACAGCTACTCTCTCCATGGTTCTCCGTCTTCCCTTTCATCCTCTGCCATATTGGAAACCTGTGTGAACCAGGAGGTAAAAGGGGCTGTCTCTCCAAGTGGGGAGGTTGATAGTAAAGCAGATGGAAAGTCAAACCGGAGCACCAGGAGAGGGACTATTCATTGAGGTTTAGAAACCTTTCGTATTCACAGTGTCTCCGTTCTCTAGGTTTCCGGTACATTTTATAACTGTAGTAATATTCCCTTCAACCTGGAGAGTTGGGACCCATGGAATGGGTGCCATGCATTATTGCTTTAAAGGGTCTGCATTTGCTCACCCAATCTCACCAATCCTCTCAGTCCAAACTGTCCAGCCTTTTGCCACATCCAGCTGTCGTTGTAGATAGGGTCATTCCAGGTTTCATCAGATTCCCTGAAGGAATTGTAAAGAATTTCCCAGGTTTTTTTTTGTTTGTTTTTGAAATTCCTTTTTATAGAGGGTTTGAGCTGATTCTCGCTGCCATGTTTATGCCAGTCTAGACACACTTGATTCCCTTACGGAGACATATCAATACATAGGTTTTAAGATTCTTACTAGTCAGATATATTCCTCTGCGGGAAATATGGGGTTTTGAGTCCCTTTCACTGAGGAAGTTGTAGGTCTTGTCTATTCCATAGTTGGTTTTTGGAACGGTACCTGTGCTTATATCAAACTCTGGTTTTATGCATCACCCCACCTCTCCTTCCCCCTTAAGCAGGCATAAGAGTGTTTTCTAAATGTGAGACACTGTTCTCTTTCCTAACTCAGTTCAAGTGTAGCCATGTTTACAGGATCTTCATAAGTGATATCTTATGATAAGTTTCTTTTTCTCTGTGACTTATTTCACTTAGAATCATCGTACCTGAATCCACCCATTTTGCTGCTACTGGTCTTATGACATTGATTTCATGGCTGAGGGATATTCCATCGTATTTAAGTACCACAATTTTTTGAACCATTTTTATATTTCCTGGGATATTTAAGGTGTACCAAAGTTGAGGTCCTTGTAAGCAGTGCTGCCCTAAATTTTGGGGTGGCTCTGTCTTATTGATTTTCAGTTTTCCCAAGGAATATTCCCTAGACTGGAAGTGCCCTTGGCTCTGTAGCTCTGTTTTTTACTTGTTTTAGGGAACACAATGCACTCCTCCAGAGAGGCAGTTGGCAATTTACATCCCGCCCATCAGCATAACAATGCTCCCTGTTCTCCAGGGCCTGTCTTGCCTTTCTGGTTTTTACACATTTTGTGGATGTCCCTTTTGACCGGTGGGAAGTGATACTTCTTTGTAGTGCAGATTTGCATTTCCCGCTTGCTTGCTTTGCCAAAAAGGGCGTATGCGTTTTCTCCTGAATATATTCAGGAGAAAACGCATACGCCCTTTTTGGCCAAGTGCATTATTGTCGAAGTTGTGCCCCTCTTCCTGTGCTTTAAAGGCGATTCCAACGTACTTCTTGAAATCTGTTTCCTGCTATTCTGCCTCGCTTTCAAGTCCGCCTCGTTGCCTTCCCTCTACAGATTTTTGGACGATAGTTGTCCTTTATTACTCGGCCAGTTTGTGAATTGCTGTGCCCCTGAGCTCCATTTTTCAACTCGTTTTTGGTGAGCTGACCGCAAGTCCAAAATTTTGGTTCAGGACCTATATTGGTTCCCAGTGGGTGGCTGAGACTTTGGTTAATTCTTCTTCCTGCCGGGAAATTACAGTGATATGTGCCCGTCCAAATGCCTAACAGCTACTCTCTCATTGGATCTCCCTCTTCCCTTTCATCCTCTGCCAAATTGGAAACCTGTGCGAACCAGCAGGTTAAAGGGGCTGTCTCTCCAAGTTGGGAGGTTGATAGTAAAGCAGATGGAAAGTCAAACCGGAGCACCAGAAGAGGGACTATTCGTTGAGTTTTAGAAACCTTTCGTATTCACAGTGTGTCCATTCTCTAGGTTTCCGGTACATGTTATAACTGTAGTAATATTCCCTTCAACCTGGAGAGTTGGGACCCATGGAATGGGTGCCATACATTATTGCTTTAAAGGGTCTGCATTTGCTCACCCAATCTCACCAATCCTCTCAGTCCCAAGTTTCCAGCCTTATGCCACATCCAGCTGTCGTTGTAAATAGGGTCATTCCAGGTTTCATCAGATTCCCTGAAGGAATTGTAAAGAATTTCCCAGTTTTTTTGTTTTGTTTTTGAAATTCCTTTTTATAGTGGGTTTGAGCTGATTCTCGCTGCCATGTTTATGCTAGTCTGGACACACTTGATGCCCTTATGGAGACATATCAATCCATAGGTTTTAAGATTCTTACTAGTCAGATATATTCCTCTGCGGGAAATATGGGGTTTTGAGTCCCTTTCACTGAGGAAGGTGTAGGTCTTGTCTATTCCATAGTTGGTTTTTGGAACGGTACCTGTGCTTATATCAAACTCCGGTTTTATGCATCACCCCACCTCTCCTTCCCCCTTAAGCAGGCATAAGAGTGTTTTCTAAATGTGAGACACTGTTCTCTTTCCTAACTCAGTTCAAGTGTAGCCATGTTTACAGGATCTTCATAAGTGATATCTTATGATAAGTTTCTTTTTCTCTGGGACTTATTTCACTTAGAATCATCGTACCTGAATCCACCCATTTTGCTGCTACTGGTCTTATGACATTGATTTCATGGCTGAGGGATATTCCATCGTACGTAAGTACCCCAATATTTTGCACCATTTTTATATTTCCTGGGATATTTAAGGTGTACCCAAGTTGAGGTTCTTGTAAGCAGTGCTGCCCTATATTTTGGGGTGGCTCTGTCTTATTGATTTTCAGTTTTCCCAAGGTATATTCCCTAGACTGGAAGTGCCCTTGGCTCTGTAGCTCTGTTCTTTACTTGTTTTAGGGAACACAATGCACTCCTCCAGAGAGGCAGTTGGCAATTTACATCCCGCCCATCAGCATAACAAGGCTCCCTGTTCTCCAGGGCCTGTCTTGCCTTTCTGGTTTTTACACATTTTGTGGATGTCCCTTTTGACCGGTGGGAAGTGATACTTCTTTGTAGTGCAGATTTGCATTGCCCGCTTGCTTGCTTGGCCAAAAAGGGCGTATGCGTTTTCTCCTGAATATATTCAGGAGAAAACGCATACGCCCTTTTTGGCCAAGTGCATCATTGTCGAAGTTGTGCCCCTCTTCCTGTGCTTTAAAGGCGATTCCAACGTACCTCTTGAAATCTGTTTCATGCTATTCTGCCTCGCTTTCAAGTCCGCCTCGTTGCCTTCCCTCAACAGATTTTTGGACGATAGTTGTCCTTTATTACTCGGCCAGTTTGTGAATTGCTGTGCCCCTGAGCTCCATTTTTCAACTCGTTTTTGGTGAGCTGACCGCAAGTCCAAAATTTTGGTTCCGGACGTATACTGGTTCCCGGTGAGGGGCTGAGACTTTGGTTAATTCTTCTTCCTGCCGGGAATTTAGAGTGATATGTGCCCGTTCAAATGGATAACAGCTACTCTCTCATTGGTTCTCCCTCTTCCCTTTCATCCTCTGCCAAATTGGAAACCTGTGTGAACGAGGAAGTTGAAGGGGCTGTCTCTCCAAGTTGGGAGGTTGATAGTAAAGCAGATGGAAAGTCAAACCGGAGCACCAGGAGAGGGTCTATTCGTTGAGTTTTAGAAACCTTTCATATTCACAGTGTGTCCGTTCTCTAGGTTTCTCGTACATGTTATAACTGTAGTAATATTCCCTTCAAACTGGAGAGTTGGGACCCATGGAATGGGTGCCATGCATTATTGCTTTAAAGGGTCTGCATTTGCTCACCCAATCTCACCAATCCTCTCAGTCCGAAGTGTCCAGCCTTATGCCACATCCAGCTGTCATTGTAGATAGGGTCATTCCAGGTTCCATCAGAGACCCTGAAGGAATTGTAAAGAATTTCCCAGGTTTTTTGTTTTGCTTTTGAATTTCCTTTTTATAGTGCGTTTGAGCTGATTCTCCCTGCCATGATTATGCCAGTCTAGACACACTTGATTCCCTTACCGAGACATATCAGTACATAGGTTTTAAGATTCTTACTAGTCAGATATATTCCTCTGCGGGAAATATGGGGTTTTGAGTCCCTTTCACTGAGGAAGGTGTAGGTCTTGTCTATTCCATAGTTGGTTTTTAGAACGGTACATGCGCTTATATCAAACTCTGGTTTTATGCATCACCCCACCTCTCCTTCCCCTTTAAGCATGCATAAGAGTGTTTTCTGAATGTGAGACATTCTTCTCTTTCTAAATCAGTTCAAGTGTAGCCATGTTTACAGGATCTTCTTAAGTGATATCTTATGATAAGTTTCTTTTTCTGTGTGACTTATTTCACTTAGAATCATCGTACCTGAATCCACCCATTTTGCTGCTACTGGTCTTATGACATTGATTTCATGGCTGAGGGATATTCCATCGTACGTAAGTACCACAATTTTTTGAACCATTTTTATATTTCCTGGGATATTTAAGGTGTACCCAAGTTGAGGTCCTTGTAAGCAGTGCAGCCCTAAATTTTGGGGTGGATCTGTCTTATTGATTTTCAGTTTTCCCAAGGTATATTCCCTAGACTGGAAGTGCCCTTGGCTCTGTAGCTCTGTTGTTTACTTGTTTTAGGGAACACAATGCACTCCTCCAGAGAGTTAGTTGGCAATTTACATCCCGCCCATCAGCATAACAAGGCTCCCTGTTCTCCAGGGCCTGTCTTGCCTTTCTGCTTTTTACACATTTTGTGGATGTCCCTTTTGACCGGTGGGAAGTGATACTTCTTTGTAGGGCAGATTTGCATTGCCCGCTTGCTTGCTTGGCCAAAAAGGGCGTATGCGTTTTCTCCTGAGTACATTCAGGAGAAAACGCATACGCCCTTTTTGGCCAAGTGCATCATTGTCAAAGTTGTGCCCCTCTTCCTGTGCTTTAAAGGCGATTCCAACGTACCTCTTGAAATCTGTTTCCTGCTATTCTGCCTCGCTTTCAAGTCCGCCTCGTTGTCTTCCCTCAACAGATTTTTGGACGATAGTTGTCCTTTATTACTCGGCCAGTTTGTGAATTGCTGTGCCCCTGAGCTCCATTTTTCAACTCGTTTTTGATGAGCTGACCGCAAGTCCAAAATTTTGGTTCAGGACCTATACTGGTTCCCGGTGGGTGGCTGAGACTTTGGTTAATTCTTCTTCCTGCCGGGAAGTTAGAGTGATATGTGCCCGACCAAATACCTAACAGCTACTCTCTCATTGGTTCTCCCTCTTCCCTTTCATCCTCTGCCAAATTGGAAACCTGTGTGAACCAGGAGGTTGAAGGGGCTGTCTCAACCAAGTTGGGAGTTTGATAGTAAAGCAGATGGAAAGTCAAACCGGAGCACCAGGTGAGGGACTATTCGTTGAGTTTTAGAAACCTTTCATATTCACAGTGTGTCCGTTCTCTAGGTTTCTCATACATGTTATAACTGTAGTAATATTCCCTTCAACCTGGAGAGTTGGGACCCATGGAATGGGTGCCATGCATTATTGCTTTAAAGGGTCTGCATTTGCTCACCCAATCTCACCAATCGTCTCAGTCCCAAGTGTCCCTCGTTATGCCACCTCAAGCTGTCATTGTAGATAGGGTCATTCCAGGTTTCATCAGAGACCCTAAAGGAATTGTAAAGAATTTCCCAGTTTTTTAGTTTTGTTTTTGAAATTCCTTTTTATAGTGGTTTTGAGCTGATTCTCGCTGCCATGTTTATGCCAGTCTAGACACACTTGATTCCCTTATGGAGACATATCAATACATAGGTTTTAAGATTCTTACTAGTCAGATATATTCCTCTGCGGGAAATATGGGGTTTTGAGTCCCTTTCACTGAGGAAGGTGTAGGTCTTGTCTATTCCATAGTTGGTTTTTGGAACGGTACCTGTGCTTATATCAAACTCTGGTTTTATGCATCACCCCACCTCTCCTTCCCCCTAAAGCAGGCATAAGAGTGTTTTCTAAATGTGAGACACTGTTCTCTTTCCTAACTCAGTTCAAGTGTAGCCATGTTTACAGGATCTTCATAAGTGATATCTTATGATAAGTTTCTTTTTCTGTGTGACTTATTTCACTTAGAATCATCGTACCTGAATCCACCCATTTTGCTGCTACTGGTCTTATGACATTGATTTCATAGCTGAGGGATATTCCATCGTACATAAGTACCACAATTTTTTGAACCATTTTTATATTTCCTGGGATATTTAAGGTGTACCCAAGTTGAGGTCCTTGTAAGCAGTGCAGCCCTAAATTTTGGGGTGGCTCTGTCTTATTGATTTTCAGTTTTCCCAAGGTATATTCCCTAGACTGGAAGTGCCCTTGGCTCTGTAGTTCTGTTGTTTACTTGTTTTAGGGAACACAATGCACTCCTCCAGAGAGGCAGTTGGCAATTTACATCCCACACATCAGCATAACAAGGCTCCCTGTTCTCCAGGGCCTGTCTTGCCTTTCTGGTTTTTACACATTTTGTGGATGTCCCTTTTGACTGGTGGGAAGTGATACTTCTTTGTATCACTTTGTAGTGCAGATTTGCATTGCCCGCTTGCTTGCTTGGCCAAAAAGGGCGTATGCGTTTTCTCCTGAATATATTCAGGAGAAAACGCAAACGCCCTTTTTGGCCAAGTGCATCATTGTCGAAGTTGTGCCCCTCTTCCTGTGCTTTAAAGGCGATTCCAACGTACCTCTTGAAATCTGTTTCCTGCTATTCTGCCTCGCTTTCAAGTCCGCCTCGTTGCCTTCCCTCAACAGATTTTTGGACGATAGTTGTCCTTTATTACTCGGCCAGTTTGTGAATTGCTGTGCCCCTGAGCTCCATTTTTCAACTCGTTTTTGGTGAGCTGACTGCAAGTCCAAAATTTTGGTTCAGGACCTATATTGGTTCCCGGTGGGTGGCTGAGACTTTGGTTAATTCTTCTTCCTGCCGGGAAATTACAGTGATATGTGCCCGTCCAAATGCCTAACAGCTACTCTCTCATTGGTTCTCCCTCTTCCCTTTCATCCTCTGCCAAATTGGAAACCTGTGCGAATTAGGAGCTTAAAGGGGCTGTCTCTCCAAGTTGGGAGGTTGATAGTAAAGCAGATGGAAAGTCAAACTGGAGCACCAGGATAGGGACTATTCGTTGAGTTTTAGAAACCTTTCGTATTCACAGTGTGTCCGTTCTCTAGGTTTCCGGTACATGTTATAACTGTAGTAATATTCCCTTCAACCTGGAGAGTTGGGACCCATGGACTGGGTGCCATGCATTATTGCTTTAAAGGGTCTGCATTTGTTCACCCAATCTCACCAATCGTCTCAGTCCCAAGTTTCCAGCCTTTTGCCACATCCAGCTGTCGTTGTAGATAGGGTCATTCCAGGGTTCATCAGAGACCCTGAAGGAATTGTAAAGAATTTCCCAGTTTTTTTGTTTTGTTCTTGAAATTCCTTTTTATAGTGGGTTTGAGCTGATTCTCGCTGCCATGTTTATGCCAGTCTAGACACACTTGATTCCCTTACGGAGACATATCAATACATAGGTTTTAAGATTCTTACTAGTCAGATATATTCCTCTGCGGGAAATATGGGGTTTTGAGTCCCTTTCACTGAGGAAGGTGTAGGTCTTGTCTATTCCATAGTTGGTTTTTGGAACGGTACCTGTGCTTATATCAAACTCTGGTTTTATGCATCACCCCACCTCTCCTTCCCCCTTAAGCAGGCATAAGAGTGTTTTCTAAATGTGAGACATTCTTCACTTTCCTAAATCATTTCAAGTGTACCCATGTTTACAGGATCTTCATAAGTGATATCTTATGATAAGTTTCTTTTTCTGTGTGTCTTATTTCACTTAGAATCATCGTACCTGAATCCACCCATTTTGCTGCTACTGGTCTCATGACATTGATTTCATGGCTGAGGGATATTCCATTGTACGTAAGTACCACAATTTTTTGAACCATTTTTATATTTCCTGGGATATTTAAGGTGTACCCAAGTTGAGGTCCTTGTAAGCAGTGCAGCCCTAAATTTTGGGGTGGCTCTGTCTTATTGATTTTCAGTTTTCCCAAGGTATTTTCCCTAGACTGGAAGTGCCCTTGGCTCTGTAGCTCTGTTGTTTACTTGTTTTAGGGAACACAATGCACTCCTCCAGAGAGGCAGTTGGCAATTTACATCCCGCCCATCAGCATTACAAGGCTCCCTGTTCTCCAGGGCCTGTCTTGCCTTTCTGGTTTTTACACATTTTGTGGATGTCCCTTTTGACCGGTGGGAAGTGATACTTCTTTGTAGTGCAGATTTGCATTGCCCGCTTGCTTGCTTGGCCAAAAAGGGCGTATGCGTTTTCTCCTGGGAGAAAACGCATACGCCCTTTTTGGCCAAGTGCATCATTGTCGAAGTTGTGCCCCTCTTCCTGTGCTTTAAAGGCGATTCCAACGTACCTCTTGAAATCTGTTTCCTGCTATTCTGCCTCGCTTTCAAGTCCGCCTCGTTGCCTTCCCTCAACAGATTTTTGGACGATAGTTGTCATTTATTACTCGGCCAGTTTGTGAATTGCTGTGCCCCTGAGCTCCATTTTTCAACTCGTTTTTGGTGAGGTGACCGCAAGTCCAAAATTTTGGTTCAGGACCTATACTGGTTCCCGGTGGGTGACTGAGACTTTGGTTAATTCTTATTCCTGCCGGGAACTTAGTGTGATATGTGCCCGTCCAAATGCCTAACAGCTACTCTCTCATTGGTTCTCCCTCTTCCCTTTCATCCTCTGCCAATTTGGAAACCTGTGCGAACCAGGAGGTTAAAGCGGCTGTCTCTCCAAGTTGGGAGATTGATAGTAAAGCAGATGGAAAGTCAAACTGGAGCACCAGGAGAGGGACTATTCGTTGAGTTTTAGAAACCTTTCGTATTCACAGTGTGTCCGTTCTCTAGGTTTCCCGTACATGTTATAACTGTAGTAATATTCCCTTCAACCTGGAGAGTTGGGACCCATGGAATGGGTGCCATGCATTATGGCTTTAAAGGGTCTGCATTTGCTCACCAAATCTCACCAATCGTCTCAGTCCCAAGTGTCCAGCCTTATGCCACATCCAGCTGTCGTTGTAGATAGTGTCATTCCAGGGTTCATCAGAGACCCTGAAGGAATTGTAAAGAATTTCCCAGTTTTTTTGTTTTGGATTTGAAATTCCTTTTTATAGTGGGTTTGAGCTGATTCTCGCTGCCATGTTTATGCCAGTCTAGACACACTTGATTCCCTTACGGAGACATATCAATCCATAGGTTTTAAGATTCTTACTAGTCAGATATATTCCTCTGCGGGAAATATGGGGTTTTGAGTCCCTTTCACTGAGGGAGGTGTAGGTCTTGTCTATTCCATAGTTGGTTTTTGGAACGGTACCTGTCCTTATATCAAACTCTGGTTTTATGCATCACCCCACCTCTCCTTCCCCCTTAAGCAGGCATAAGAGTGTTTTCTAAATGTGAGACACTGTTCTCTTTCCTAACTCAGTTCAAGTGTAGCCATGTTTACAGGATCTTCATAAGTGATATCTTATGATAAGTTTCTTTTTCTCTGTGACATATTTAACTTAGAATCATCGTACCTGAATCCACCCATTTTGCTGCTACTGGTCTTATGACATTGATTTCATGGCTGAGGGATATTCCATCGTACGTAAGTACCACAATTTTTTGAACCATTTTTATATTTCCTGGGATATTTAAGGTGTACCCAAGTTGAGGTCCTTGTAAGCAGTGCAGCCCTAAATTTTGGGGTGGCTCTGTCATATTGATTTTCAGTTTTCCCAAGGTATATTCCCTAGACTGGAAGTGCCCTTGGCTCTGTAGCTCTGTTCTTTACTTGTTTTAGGGAACACAATGCAATCCTCCAGAGAGGCAGTTGGCAATTTACATCCCGCCCTTCAGCATAACAAGGCTCCCTGTTCTCCAGGGCCTGTCTTGCCTTTCTGGTTTTTACACATTTTGTGGATGTCCCCTTTGACCGGTGGGATGTGATACTTCTTTGTAGTGCAGATTTGCATTGCCCGCTTGCTTGCTTGGCCAAAAAGGGCGTATGCGTTTTATCCTGAATATATTCAGGAGAAAACGCATACGCCCTTTTTGGCCAAGTGCATCATTGTCGAAGTTGTGCCCTTCTTCCTGTGCTTTAAAGGCGATTCCAACGTACCTCTTGAAATCTGTTTCCTGCTATTCTGTCTCGTTTTCAAGTCCGCCTCGTTGCCTTCCCTCAACAGATTTTTGGACGATAGTTGTCCTTTATTACTCGGCCAGTTTGTGAATTGCTGTGCCCCTGAGCTCCATTTTTCAACTCGTGTTTGGTGAGCTGACCGCAAGTCCAAAATTTTGCTTCAGGAACTATACTGGTTCCCGGTGGGTGGCTGAGACTTTGGTTAATTCTTCTTCCTGCCGGGAAATTACAGTGATATGTGCCCGTCCAAATGCCTAACAGCTACTCTCTAATTGGTTCTCCCTCTTCCCTTTCATCCTCTGCCAAATTGGCAACCTGTGCGAACCAGGAGGTTAAAGGGGCTGTCTCTCCAAGTTGGGAGGTTGATAGTAAAGCAGATGGAAAGTCAAACCGGAGCACCAGGATAGGGACTATTCGTTGAGGTTTAGAAACCTTTTGTATTCACAGTGTGTCCGTTCTCTAGGTTTCCGGTACATGTTATTACTGTAGTAATATTCCCTTCAACCTGGAGAGTTGGGACCCATGGAATGGGTGCCATGCACTATTACTTTAAAGGGTCTGCATTTGCTCACCAAATCTCACCAATTGTCTCAGTCCCAAGTGTCCAGCCTTATGCCACATCCAGCTGTCTTTGTAGATATTGTCATTCCAGGGATCATCAGAGACCCTGAAGGAATTGTAAAGAATTTCCCAGTTTTTTTGTTTTGTTTTTGAAATTCGTTTTTATAGTGGGTTTGAGCTGATTCTCGCTGCCATGTTTATGCCAGTCTAGACACACTTGATTCCCTTATGGAGACATATCAATACATAGGTTTTAAGATTCTTACTAGTCAGATATATTCCTCTGAGGGAAATATGGGGTTTTGAGTCCCTTTCACTGAGGAAGGTGTGGGTCTTGTCTATTCCATAGTTGGTTATTGGAACGGTACCTGTGCTTATATCAAACTCTGGTTTTATGCATCACCCCACCTCTCCTTCCCCCTTAAGCAGGCATAAGAGTGTTTTCAAAATGTGAGACATTCTTCTCTTTCCTAACTCAGTTCAAGTGTAGCCATGTTTACAGGATCTTCATAAGTGATATCTTATGATAAGTTTCTTTTTCTGTGTGACTTATTTCACTTAGAATCATCGTACCTGAATCCACCCATTTTGCTGCTACTGGTCTTATGACATTATTTTCATGGCTGAGGGATATTCCATCATACGTAAGTACCACAATTTTTTGAACCATTTTTATATTTCCTGGGATATTTAAGGTGTACCCAAGTTGAGGTCCTTGTAAGCAGTGCAGCCCTAAATTTTGTGGTGGCTCTGTCTTATTGATTTTCAGGTTTCCCAAGGTATATTCCCTAGACTGGAAGTGCCCTTGTCTCTGTAGCTCTGTTCTTTACTTGTTTTAGGGAACACAATGCACTCCTCCAGAGAGGCAGTTGGCAATTTACATCCCGCCCATCAGCATAACAAGGCTCCCTGTTCTCCAGGGCCTGTCTTGCCTTTCTGGTTTTTACACATTTTGTGGATGTCCCATTTGACCGGTGGGAAGTGATACTTTTTTGTAGTGGAGATTTGCATTGCCCGCTTGCTTGCTTGGCCAAAAAGGGCGTATGCGTTTTCTCCTGAATATATTCAGGAGAAAACGCATACGCCCTTTTTGGCCAAGTGCATCATTGTCGAAGTTGTGCCCCTCTTCCTGTGCTTTAAAGGCGATTCCAACGTACCTCTTGTAATCTGTTTCCTGCTATTCTGCCTCGCTTTCAAGTCCGCCTCGTTGCCTTCCCTCAACAGATTTTTGGGCGATAGTTGTCCTTTATTACTCGGCCAGTTTGTGAATTGCTGTGCCCCTGAGCTCCATTTTTCAACTCGTTTTTGGTGAGCTGACCGCAAGTCCAAAATTTTGGTTCAGGACCTATACTGGTTCCCGGTGGGTGGCTGAGACTTTGGTTAATTCTTCTTCCTGCCGGGAAATTACAGTGATATGTGCCCGTCCAAATGCCTAACAGCTAATTTCTTATTGGTTCTCACTCTTCCTTTTCATCCTCTGCCAAATTGGAAACCTGTGCGAACCAGGAGGTTAAAGGAGCAGTCTCTCCAAGTTGGGAGGTTGATAGTAAAGCAGATGGAAAGTCAAACCGGAGCACCAGGAGAGGGACTATTCGTTGAGTTTTAGAAACCTTTCGTATTCACAGTGTGTCCATTCTCTAGGTTTCCGGTACATGTTATAACTGTAGTAATATTCCCTTCAACCTGGAGAGTTGGGACCCATGGAATGGGTGCCATGCATTATTGCTTTAAAGGGTCTGCATTTGCTCACCAAATCTCACCAATCGTCTCAGTCCCAAGTGTCCAGCCTTATGCCACATCCAGCTGTCGTTGTAGATAGGGTCATTCCAGGGTTCATCATAGACCCTGAAGGAATTGTAAAGAATTTCCCAGTTTTTTTGTTTTGTTTTTGAAATTCCTTTTTATAGTGGGTTTGAGCTGATTCTCGCTGCCATGTTTATGCCAGTCTAGACACACTTGATTCCCTTATGGAGACATATCAATACATAGGTTTTAAGATTCTTACTCGTCAGATATATTCCTCTGAGGGAAATATGGGGTTTTGAGTCCCTTTCACTGAGGAAGGTGTAGGTCTTGTCTATTCCATAGTTGGTTTTTGGAACGGTACCTGTGCTTATATCAAACTCTGGTTTTATGCATCACCCCACCTCTCCTTCCCCCTTAAGCAGGCATAAGAGTGTTTTCAAAATGTGAGACATTCTTCTCTTTCCTAACTCAGTTCAAGTGTAGCCATGTTTACAGGATCTTCATAAGTGATATCTTATGATAAGTTTATTTTTCTGTGTGACTTATTTCACTTAGAATCATCGTACCTGAATCCACCCATTTTGCTGCTACTGGTCTTATGACATTGATTTCATGGCGGAGGGATATTCCATCTTACGTAAGTACCACAATTTTTTGAACCATTTTTATATTTCCTGGGATATTTAAGGTGTACCCAAGTTGAGGTCCTTGTAAGCAGTGCAGCCCTAAATTTTGGGGTGGCTCTGTCTTATTGATTTTCAGTTTTCCCAAGGTATATTCCCTAGACTGGAAGTGCCCTTGGCTCTGTAGCTCTGTTCTTTACATGTTTTATGGAACACAATGCACTCCTCCAGAGAGGCAGTTGGCAATTTACATCCCGCTCATCAGCATAACAAGGCTCCCTGTTCTCCAGGGCCTGTCTTGCCTTTCTGGTTTTTACACATTTTGTGGATGTCCCTTTTGACCGGTGGGAAGTGATACTTCTTTGTAGTGCAGATTTGCATTGCCCGCTTGCTTGCTTGGCCAAAAGGGCGTATGCATTTTCTCCTGAATATATTCAGGAGAAAATGCATACGCCCTTTTTGGCCAAGTGCATCATTGTCGAAGTTGCGCCCCTCTTCCTGTGCTTTAAAGGCGATTCCAACGTACCTCTTGAAATCTGTTTCCTGCTATTCTGCCTCGCTTTCAAGTCTGCCTCGTTGCCTTCCCTCAACAGATTTCTGGACGATAGTTGTGCTTTATTACTCGGCCAGTTTGTGAATTGCTGTGCACCTGAGCTCCATTTTTCAACTCGTTTTTGGTGAGCTGACTGCAAGTCCAAAATTTTGGATCAGGACCTATACTGGTTCCCGGTGGGTGGCTGAGACTTTGGTTAATTCTTCTTCCTGCCGGGAAATTACAGTGATATGTGCCCGTCCAAATGCCTAACAGCTACTCTCTCATTGGTTCTCCCTCTTCCGTTTCATCCTCTGCCAAATTGGCAACCTGTGCGAACCAGGAGGTTAAAGGGGCTGTCTCTCCAAGTTGGGAGATTGATAGTAAAGCAGATGGAAAGTCAAACCGGAGCACCAGGAGAGGGACTATTCGTTGAGTTTTAGAAACATTTTGTATTAACAGTGTGTCCGTTCTCTAGGTTTCCGGTAAGTGTTATAACTGTAGAAATATTCCCTTCAACCTGGAGAGTTGGGACCCATGGAATGGGTGCCATGCATTATTACTTTAAAGGGTCTGCATTTGCTCACCAAATCTCACCAATCGTCTCAGTCCCAAGTGTCCAGCCTTATGCCACATCCAGCTGTCGTTGTAGATAGGGTCATTCCAGGGTTCATCAGAGACCCTGAAGGAATTGTAAAGAATTTCCCAGTTTTTTTGTTTTGTTTATGAAATTCCTTTTTATAGTGGGTTTGAGCTGATTCTCGCTGCCATGTTTATGCCAGTCTAGACACACTTGATTCCCTTACGGAGACATATCAATACATAGGTTTTAAGATTCTTACTAGTCAGATATATTCCTCTGCGGGAAATATGGGGTTTTGAGTCCCTTTCACTGAGGAAGGTGTAGGTCTTGTCTATTCCATAGTTGGTTTTTGGAACGGTACCTGTGCTTATATCAAACTCTGGTTTTATGCATCACCCCACCTCTCCTTCCCCCTTAAGCAGGCATAAGAGTGTTTTCTAAATGTGAGGCATTCTTCTCTTTCCTAACTCAGTTCAAGTGCAGCCATGTTTACAGGATCTTCATAAGTGATATCTTATGATAAGTTTCTTTTTCTGTGTGACTTATTTCACTTAGAATCATCGTACCTGAATCCACCCATTTTGCTGCTACTGGTCTTATGACATTGATTTCATGGCTGAGGGATATCCCATCGTACGTAAGTACCACAATTTTTTGAACCATTTTTATATTTCCTGGGATATTTAAGGTGTACCCAAGTTGAGGTCCTTGTAAGCAGTGCAGCCCTAAATTTTGGGGTGGCTCTGTCTTATTGATTTTCAGTTTTCTCAAGGTATATTCCCTAGACTGGAAGTGCCCTTGGCTCTGTAGCTCTGTTCTTTACTTGTTTTAGGGAACACAATGCACTCCTCCAGAGAGGCAGTTGGCAATTTACATCCCGCCCATCAGCATAACAAGGCTCCCTGTTCTCCAGGGCCTGTCTTGCCTTTCTGGTTTTTACACATTTTGTGGATGTCCCTTTTGACCGGTGGGAAGTGATACTTCTTTGTAGTGCAGATTTGCATTGCCCGCTTGCTTGCTTGGCCAAAAAGGGCGTATGCGTTTTCTCCTGAATATATTCAGGAGAAAACGCATACGCCCTTTTTGGCCAAGTGCATCATTGTCGAAGTTGTGCCCCTCTTCCTGTGCTTTAAAGGCGATTCCAACGTACCTCTTGAAATCTGTTTCCTGCTATTCTGCCTCGCTTTCAAGTCCGCCTCCTTGCCTTCCCTCAACAGATTTTTGGATGATAGTTGTCCTTTATTACTCGGCCAGTTTGTAAATTGCAGTGCTCCTGAGCTCCATTTTTCAACTCGTTTTTGGTGAGCTTACCGCAAGTCCAAAATTTTGGTTCAGGACCTATACTGGTTTCCGGTGGGTGGCTGAGACTTTGGTTAATTCTTCTTCCTGCCAGGAAATTACAGTGATATGTGCCCGTCCAAATGCCTAACAGCTACTCTCTCATTGGTTCTCCCTCTTCCCTTTCATCCCTGCCAAATTGGAAACCTGTGTGAACCAGGAGGTTAAAGGGGCTGTCTCTCCAAGTTGGGAGGTTGATATTAAAGCAGATGGAAAGTCAAACTGGAGCACCAGGAGAGGGACTATTCGTTGAGTTTTAGAAACCTTTCGTATTCACAGTGTGTCCGTTCTCTAGTTTTCCGGTACATGTTATAACTGTAGTAATATTCCCTTCAACATGGAGAGTTGGGATCCATGGAATGGGTGCCATGCATTATTGCTCTAAAGGGTCTGCATTTGCTCACCAAATCTCACCAATCGTCTCAGTCCCAAGTGTCCAGCCTTATGCCACATCCAGCTGTCGTTGTAGATAGGGTCATTCCAGGTTTCATCAGAGACCCTGAAGGAATTGTAAAGAATTTCCCAGTTTTTTTGTTTTGTTTTTGAAATTCCTTTTTATAGTGGGTTTGAGCTGATTCTCGCTGCCATGTTTATGCCAGTGTAGACACACTTGATTCCCTTACGGACACATATCAATACATACGTTTTAAGATTCTTACTAGTCAGATATATTCCTCTGCGGGAAATATGGGATTTTGAGTCCCTTTCACTGAGGAAGGTGTAGGTCTTGTCTATTCCATAGTTTGTTTTTGGAACGGTACCTGTGCTTATATCAAACTCTGGTTTTATGCATCACCCCACCTCTCCTTCCCCCTAAAGCAGGCATAAGAGTGTTTTCTAAATGTGAGACACTGTTCTCTTTCCTAACTCAGTTCAAGTGTAGCCATGTTTACAGGATCTTCATAAGTGATATCTTATGATAAGTTTCTTTTTCTGTGTGACTTATTTCACTTAGAATCATCGTACCTAAATCCACCCATTTTCCTGCTACTGGTCTTATGACATTGATTTCATGGCTGAGGGATATTCCATCGTACATAAGTACCACAATTTTTTGAACCATTTTTATATTTCCTGGGATATTTAAGGTGTACCCAAGTTGAGGTCCTTGTAAGCAGTGCAGCCCTAAATTTTGGGGTGGCTCTGTCTTATTGATTTTCAGTTTTCCCAAGGTATATTCCCTAGACTGGAAGTGTGCTTGGCTCTGTAGTTCTATTGTTTACTTGATTTAGGGAACACATTGCACTCCTCCAGAGAGGCAGTTGGCAATTTACATCCCACACATCAGCATAACAAGGCTCCCTGTTCTCCAGGGCCTGTCTTGCCTTTCTGGTTTTTACACATTTTGTGGATGTCCCTTTTGACCGCTGGGAAGTGATACTTCTTTGTATCACTTTGTAGTGCAGATTTGCATTGCCCGCTTGCTTGCTTGGCCAAAAAGGGCGTATGCGTTTTCTCCTGAATATATTCAGGAGAAAACGCATACGCCCTTTTTGGCCAAGTGCATCATTGTCGAAGTTGTGCCCCTCTTCCTGTGCTTTAAAGGTGATTCCAACGTACCTCTTGAAATCTGTTTCCTGCTATTCTGCCTCGCTTTCAAGTCCGCCTCGTTGCCTTCCCTCAACAGATTTTTGGACGATAGTTGTCCTTTATTACTCGGCCAGTTTGTGAATTGCTGTGCCCCTGAGCTCCATTTTTCAACTCGTTTTTGGTGAGCTGACCGCAAGTCCAAAATTTTGGTTCAGGACCTATACTGGTTCCTGGTGGGGGGCTGAGACTTTGGTTAATTCTTCTTCCTGCCGGGAAATTACAGTGATATGTGCCCGTCCAAATGCCTAACAGCTACTCTCTCATTGGTTCTCCCTCTTCCCTTTCATCCCTGCCAAATTGGAAACCTGTTTGAACCAGGAGGTTGAAGGGGCTGTCTCTCCAAGGTGGGAGATTGATAGTAAAGCAGATGGAAAGTCAAACCGGAGCACCAGGAGAGGGACTATTCGTTGAGTTTTAGAAACCTTTCATATTCACAGTGTGTCCGTTCTCTAGGTTTCTCGTACATGTTATAACTGTAGTAATATTCCCTTCAACCTGGAGAGTTGGGACCCATGGAATGGGTGCCATGCATTATTGCTTTAAAGGGTCTGCATTTGCTCACCCAATCTCACCAATCCTCTTAGTCCCAAGTGTCCAGCCTTATGCCACATCCAGCTGTCTTTGTAGATATTGTCATTCCATGTTTCATCAGAGACCCTGAAGGAATTGTAAAGAATTTCCCAGTTTTTTTGTTTTGTTTATGAAATTCCTTTTTATAGTGGTTTTGAGCTGATTCTCGCTGCCATGTTTATGCCAGTCTAGACACACTTGATTCCCTTACGGAGATATATCAATACATTGGTTTAAGATTCTTACTAGTCAGATATATTCCTCTGCGGGAACTATGGGGTTTTGAGTCCCTTTCATTGAGGAAGGTGTAGGTCTTGTCTATTCCATAGTTGGTTTTTGGAACGGTACCTGTGCTTATATCAAACTCTGGTTTTATGCATCACCCCACCTCTCCTTCCCCCTTAAGCAGGCATAAGAGTGTTTTCTAAATGTGAGACATTCTTCTCTTTCCTAACTCAGTTCAAGTGTAGCCATGTTTACAGGATCTTCATAAGTGATATCTTATGATAAGTTTCTTTTTCGGTGTGACTTATTTCACTTAGAATCATCGTACCTGAATCCACCCATTTTGCTGCTACTGGTCTTATGACATTGATTTCATGGCTGAGGGATATTCCATCGTACGTAAGTACCACAATTTTTTGAACCATTTTTATATTTCCTGGGATATTTAAGGTGTACCCAAGTTGAGGTCCTTGTAAGCAGTGCAGCCCTAAATTTTGGGGTGGCTGTGTCTTATTGATTTTCAGTTTACCCAAGGTATATTCCCTAGACTGGAAGTGCCCTTGGCTCTGTAGCTCTGTTCTTTACTTGTTTTAGGGAACACAATGCACTCCTCCAGAGAGGCAGTTGTCAATTTACATCCCACACATCAGCATAACAAGGCTCCCTGTTCTCCAGGGCCTGTCTTGCCTTTCTGGTTTTTACACATTTTGTGGATGTCCCTTTTGACCGGTGGGAAGTGATAATTCTTTGTATCACTTTGTAGTGCAGATTTGCATTGCCCGCTTGCTTGCTTGGCCAAAAAGGGCGTATGCATTTTCTCCTGAATATATTCAGGAGAAACACATACGCCCTTTTTGGCCAAGTGCATCATTGTCAAAGTTGTGCCCCTCTTCCTGTGCTTTAAAGGTGATTCCAACGTACCTCTTGAAATCTGTTTCCTGCTATTCTGCCTCGCTTTCAAGTCCGCCTCGTTGCCTTCCCTCAACAGATTTTTGGACGATAGTTGTCCTTTATTACTCGGCCAGTTTGTGAATTGCTGTGCCCCTGAGCTCCATTTTTCAACTCGTTTTTGGTGAGCTGACCGCAAGTCCAAAATTTTGGTTCAGGACCTATACTGCTTCCTGGTGGGGGGTTGAGACTTTGGTTAATTCTTCTTCCTGCCGGGAAGTTAGAGTGATATATGCCCGACCAAATACCTAACAGCTACTCTCTCATTGGTTCTCCCTCTTCCCTTTCATCCTCTGCCAAATTGGAACCCTGTGTGAACCAGGAGGTTGAAGGGGCTGTCTCTCCAAGTTGGGAGATTGATAGTAAAGCAGATGGAAAGTCAAACCGGAGCACCAGGAGAGGGACTATTCGTTGAGTTTTAGAAACCTTTCATATTCACAGTGTGTCCGTTCTCTAGGTTTCTCGTACATGTTATAACTGTAGTAATATTCCCTTCAACCTGGAGAGTTGAGACCCATGGAATGGGTGCCATGCATTATTGCTTTAAAGGGTCTGCATTTGCTCACCCAATCTCACCAATCCTCTCAGTCCCAAGTGTCCAGCCTTATGCCACATCCAGCTGTCTTTGTAGATATTGTCATTCCATGTTTCATCAGAGACCTTGAAGGAATTGTAAAGAATTTCCCAGTTTTTTTGTTTTGTTTATGAAATTCCTTTTTATAGTGGTTTTGAGGTGATTCTCGCTGCCATGTTTATGCCAGTCTAGACACACTTGATTCCCTTACGGTGACATATCAATACATAGGTTTTAAGATTCTTACTAGTCAGATATATTCCTCTGCGGGAAATATGCGGTTTTGAGTCCCTTTCACTGAGGAAGGTGTAGGTCTTGTCTATTCCATAGTTGGTTTTTGGAACGGTACCTGTGCTTATATCAAACTCTGGTTTTATGCATCACCCCACCTCTCCTTCCTCCTTAAGCAGGCATAAGAGTGTTTTCTAAATGTGAGACATTCTTCTCTTTCCTAACTCAGTTCAAGTGTAGCCATGTTTACAGGATCTTCATAAGTGATATCTTATGCTAAGTTTCTTTTTCTGTGTGTCTTATTTCACTTAGAATCATCGTACCTGAATCCACCCATTTTGCTGCTACTGGTCTTATGACATTGATTTCATGGCTGAGGGATATTCCATCGTACGTAAGTACCACAATTTTTTGATCCAATTTTATATTTCCTGGGATATTTAAGGTGTACCCAAGTTGAGGTCCTTGTAAGCAGTGCTGCCCTAAATTTTGGGGTGGCTCTGTCTTATTGATATTCAGTTTTCCCAAGGAATATTCCCTAGACTGGAAGTGCCCTTGGCTCTGTAGCTCTGTTGTTTACTTGTTTTAGGGAACACAATGCACTCCTCCAGAGAGGCAGTTGGCAATTTACATCCCGCCCATCAGCATAACAAGGCTCCCTGTTCTCCAGGGCCTGTCTTGCCTTTCTGGTTTTTACACATTTTGTGGATGTCCCTTTTGACCGGTGGGAAGTGATACTTCTTTGTAGTGCAGATTTGCATTGCCCGCTTGCTTGCTTGGCCAAAAAGGGCGTATGCGTTTTCTCCTGAATATATTCAGGAGAAAACGCATACGCCCTTTTTGGCCAAGTGCATCATTGTCGAAGTTGTGCCCCTCTTCTTGTGCTTAAAATGCGATTCCAACGTACCTCTTGAAATCTGTTTCCTGCTATTCTGCCTCGCTTTCAAGTCCGCCTCGTTGCCTTCCCTCAACAGATTTTTGGATGATAGTTGTCCTTTATTACTCGGCCAGTTTGTGAATTGCTGTGCCTCTGAGCTCCATTTTTCAACTCGTTTTTGGTGAGCTGACCGCAAGTCCAAAATTTTGGTTCAGGACCTATACTGGTTCCCGGTGGTTGGCTGAGACTTTGGTTAATTCTTCTTCCTGCCCGGAAATTACAGTGATATGTGCCCGTCCAAATGCCTAACATCTACTCTCTCATTGGTTCTCCCTCTTCCCTTTCATCCTCTGCCAAATTGGCAACCTGTGCGAACCAGGAGGTTAAAGGGCCTGTCTCTCCAAGTTGGGAGGTTGATAGTAAAGCAGATGGAAAGTCAAACCGGAGCACCAGGAGAGGGACTATTCGTTGAGTTTTAGAATCCTTTCGTATTCACAGTGTGTCCGTTCTCTAGGTTTCCGGTACATGTTATAACTGTAGTAATATTCCCTTCAACCTGGAGATTTGGGACACATGGAATGGGTGCCATGCATTATTGCATTAAAGGGTCTGCATTTGCTCACCCAATCTCACCAATCCTCTCAGTCCCAAGTGTCCAGCCTTATGCCAATTCCAGCTGTCGTTGTAAATAGGGTCATTCCAGGTTTCATCAGAGATCCTGAAGGAATTGTAAAGAATTTCCCAGTTTTTTATTGTTTGTTTTTGAAATTGCTTTTTATAGTGGGTTTGAGCTGATTCTCGCTTCCATGTTTATGCCAGTCTAGACACACTTGATTCCCTTACGGAGACATATCAATACATAGGTTTTAAGATTCTTACTAGTCAGATATATTCCTCTGCGGGAAATATGGGGTTTTGAGTCCCTTTCACTGAGGAAGGTGTAGGTCTTGTCTATTCCATAGTTGGTTTTTGGAACGGTACCTGTGCTTATATCAAACACTGGTTTTATGCATCACCCCACCTCTCCTTCCCCCTTAAGCAGGCATAAGGGTGTTTTCTAAATGTGAGACATTCTTCTCTTTCCTAACTCAGTTCAAGTGTAACCATGTTTACAGGATCTTCATAAGTGATATCTTATAATAAGTTTCTTTTCTGTGTGACTTATTTCACTTAGAATCATCGTACCTGAATCCGCCCATTTTGCTGCTACTCGTCTTATGACATTGATTTCATGGCTGAGGGATATTCCATCGTACGTAAGTACCACAATTTTTTGAACCATTTTTATATTTCCTGGGATATTTAAGGTGTACCCAAGTTGAGGTCCTTGTAAGCAGTGCCGCCCTAAATTTTGGAGTGGCTCTGTCTTATTGATTTTCAGTTTTCCCAAGGTATATTCCCTAGACTGGAAGTGCCCTTGGCTCTGTAGCTCTGTTGTTTACTTGTTTTAGGGAACACAATGCACTCCTCCAGAGAGGCAGTTGGCAATTTACATCCCGCCCATCAGCATAACAAGGCTCCCTGTTCTCCAGGGCCTGTCTTGCCTTTCTGGTTTTTACACATTTTGTGGATGTCCCTTTTGACCGGTGGGAAGTGATACTTCTTTGTAGTGCAGATTTGCATTGCCCGCTTGCTTGCTTGGCCAAAAAGGGCGTATGCGTTTTCTCCTGAATATATTCAGGAGAAAACGCATACGCCCTTTTTGGCCAAGTGCATCATTGTCGAAGTTGTGCCCCTCTTCTTGTGCTTTAAATGCGATTCCAACGTACCTCTTGAAATCTGTTTCCTGCTATTCTGCCTCGCTTTCAAGTCCGCCTCGTTGCCTTCCCTCAACAGATTTTTGGACGATAGTTGTCCTTTATTACTCGGCCAGTTTGTGAATTGCTGTGCCCCTGATCTCCATTTTTCAACTCGTTTTTGGTGAGCTGACCGCAAGTCCAAAATTTTGGTTCAGGACGTATACTGGTTCCTGGTGGGTGGCTGAGACTTTGGTTAATTCTTCTTCCTGCCGGGAAACTACAGTGATATGTGCCCTTTCAAATGCCTAACAGCTACTCTCTCATTGGTTCTCCCTCTTCCCTTTCATCCTCTGCCAAATTGGCAACCTGTGCGAACAAGGAGGTTAAAGGGGCTGTCTCTCCAAGTTGGGAGGTTGATAGTAAAGCAGATGGAAAGTCAAACTGGAGCACCAGGAGAGGGACTATTCATTGAGTTTTAGAAACCTTTCGTATTCACAGTGTGTCCGTTCTCTAGGATTCCAGTACATATTATAACTGTAGTAATATTCCCTTCAACCTGGAGAGTTGGGACCCATGGAATGGGTGCCAGGCATTTGTGCTTTAAAGGGTATGCATTTGCTCACCCAATCTCACCAATCGTCTCAGTCCCAAGTGTCCCTCCTTATGCCACATCCAGCTGTCATTGTAGTTAGGGTCATTCCAGGTTTCATCAGAGACCCTGAAGGAATTGTAAGGAATTTCCCAGTTTTTTTGTTTTGTTTTTGAAATTCCTTTTTATAGTGGGTTTGAGCTGATTCTCGCTGCCACGTTTATGCCAGTCTAGACACACTTGATTCCTTTACGAAGACATATCAATCCATAGGTTTTAAGATTCTTACTAGTCAGATATATTCCTCTGCGGGAAATATGGGGTTTTGAGTCCCTTTCACTGAGGAAGATGTAGGTCTTGTCTATTCCATAGTTGGTTTTTGGAACGGTACCTGTGCTTATATCAAACTCTGGTTTTATGCATCACCCCACCTCTCCTTCCCCATTAAGCAGGCATAAGAGTGTTTTCTACATGTGAGACTTTCTTCTCTTTCCTAACTCAGTTCAAGTGTAGCCATGTTTACAGCATCTTCATAAGTGATATCTTATGATAAGTTTCTTTTTCTGTGTGACTTATTTCACTTAGAATCATCATACCTGAATCCACCCATTTTGCTGCTACTGGTCTTATGTCATTGATTTCATGGCTGAGGGATATTCCATCGTACGTAAGTACCACAATTTTTTGAACCATTTTTATATTTCCTGGGATATTTAAGGTGTACCCAAGTTGAGGTCCTTGTAAGCAGTGCCGCCCTAAATTTTGGGGTGGCTCTGTCTTATTGATTTTCAGTTTTCCCAAGGTATATTCCCTAGACTGGAAGTGCCCTTGGCTCTGTAGCTCTGTTGTTTACTTGTTTTAGGGAACACAATGCACTCCTCCAGAGAGGCAGCTGGCAATTTACATCCCGCCCATCAGCATAACAAGGCTCCCTGTTCTCCAGGGCCTGTCTTGCCTTTCTGGTTTTTACACATTTTGTGGATGTCCCTTTTGACCGGTGGGAAGTGATACTTCTTTGTAGTGCAGATTTGCATTGCCCGCTTGCTTGCTTGGCCAAAAAGGGTGTATGCGTTTTCTCCTGAATATATTCAGGAGAAAATGCATATGCCCTTTTTGGCCAAGTGCATCATTGTCGAAGTTGTGCCCCTCTTCTTGTGCTTTAAATGCGATTCCAACGTACCTCTTGAAATCTGTTTCCTGCTATTCTGCCTCACTTTCAAGTCCGCCTCGTTGCCTTCCCTCAACAGATTTTTGGACGATAGTTGTCCTTTATTACTCGGCCAGTTTGTGAATTGCTGTGCCCCTGAGCTCCATTTTTCAACTCGTTTTCGGTGAGCTGACCGCAAGCCCAAAATTTTGGTTCAGGACTTATACTGGTTCCCGGTGGGTGGCTGAGACTTTGGTTAATTCTTCTTCCTGCCGGGAAATTACAGTGATATGTGCCCGTCCAAAGACTAACAGCTACTCTCTCATTGGTTCTCCCTCTTCCCTTTCATCCTCTGCCAATTTGGAAACCTGTGAGAACCAGGAGGTTAAAGGGGCTGTCTCTCCAAGTTGGGAGATTGATAGTAAAGCAGATGGAAAGTCAAACTGGAGCACCAGGAGAGGGACTATTCGTTGAGTTTTAGAAACCTTTCGTATTCACAGTGTTTCGGTTCTCTAGGTTTCCCGTACATGTTATAACTGTAGTAATATTCCCTTCAACCTGGAGAGTTGGGACCCATGGAATGGGTGCCATGCATTATTGCTTTAAAGGGTCTGCATTTGCTCACCAAATCTCACCAATCGTCTCAGTCCCAAGTGTCCAGCCTTATGCCACATCCAGCTGTCCTTGTAGATAGGGTCATTCCGGGGTTCATCAGAGACCCTGAAGGAATTGTAAAGAATTTCCCAGTTTTTTTGTTTTGTTTTTGAAATTCCTTTTTATAGTGGGTTTGAGCTGATTCTCGCTGCCATGTTTATGCCAGTCTAGACACACTTGATTCCCTTACGGAGACATATCAATACATAGGTTTTAAGATTCTTACTAGTCAGATATATTCCTCAGCGGGAAATATGGGGTTTTGAGTCCCTTTCACTGAGGAAGGTGTAGGTCTTGTCTATTCCATAGTTGGTTTTTGGAACGGTACCTGTGCTTATATCAAACTCTGGGTTTATGCATCACCCCACCTCTCCTTCCCCCTTAAGCAGGCATAAGAGTGTTTTCTAAATGTGAGACACTGTTCTCTTTCCTAACTCAGTTCAAGTGTAGCCATGTTTACAGGATCTTCATAAGTGATATCTTGTGATAAGTTTCTTTTTCTGTGTGACTTATTTCACTTAGAATCATCGTACCTGAATCCACCCATTTTGCTGCTACTTGTCTTATGACATTGATTTCATGGCTGAGGGATATTCCATCGTACGTAAGTACCACAATTTTTTGAACCATTTTTATATTTCCTGGGATATTTAAGGTGTACCCAAGTTGAGGTCCTTGTAAGAAGTGCAGCCCTAAATTTTGGGGTTGCTCTGTCTTATTGATATTCAGTTTTCCCAAGGAATATTCCCTAGACTGGAAGTGCCCTTGGCTCTGTAGCTCTGTTGTTTACTTGTTTTAGGGAACACAATGCACTCCTCCAGAGAGGCAGTTGGCAATTTACATCCCGCCCATCAGCATAACAAGGCTCCCTGTTCTCCAGGGCCTGTCTTGCCTTTCTGGTCTTTACACATTTTGTGGATGTCCCTTTAGACCGGTGGGAAGTGTTACTTCTTTGTAGTGCAGATTTGCATTCCCCGCTTGCTTGCTTGGCCAAAAAGGGCGTATGCGTTTTCTCCTGAATATATTCAGGAGAAAACGCATACGCCCTTTTTGGCCAAGTGCATCATTGTCGAATTTGTGCCCCTCTTCCTGTGCTTTAAAGGCGATTTCAACGTATCTCTTGAAATCTGTTTCCTGCTATTCTGCCTCGCTTTCAAGTCCGCCTCGTTGCCTTCCCTCAACAGATTTTTGGACGATAATTGTCCTTTATTACTCGGCCAGTTTGTGAATTGCTATGCCCCAGAGCTCCATTTTTCAACTCGTTTTTGGTGGGCTGACCACAAGTCCAAAATTTTGGTTCAGGACCTATACTGGTTCCCGGTGGGTGGCTGAGACTTTGGTTAATTCTTCTTCCTACCGGGAAATTACAGTGATATGTGCACGTCCAAATGCCTAACAGCTACTCTCTCATTGGTTCTCCCTCTTCCCTTTCATCCTCTGCCAAATTGGCAACCTGTGCGAACCAGGAGGTTAAAGGGGCTGTCTCTCCAAGTTGGGAGATTGATAGTAAAGCAGATGGAAAGTCAATCCGGAGAACCAGGAGAGGGACTATTCGTTGAGTTTTAGAAACCTTTCGTATTCACAGTGTGTCCGTTCTCTAGGATTCCGATACATGTTATAACTGTAGTAATATTCCCTTCAACCTGGAGAGTTGGGACCCATGGAATGGGTGCCATGCATTATTGCTTTAAAGGGTCTGCATTTGCTCACCCAATCTCACCAATCCTCTCAGTCCCAAGTGTCCCTCCTTATGCCACATCCAGCTGTCATTGTAGTCAGGGTCATTCCAGGTTTCATCAGAGACCCTGAAGGAATTGTAAGGAATTTCCCAGTTTTTTTGTTTTGTTTTTGAAATTCCTTTTTATAGTGGGTTTGAGCTGATTCTCGCTGCCACGTTTATGCCAGTCTAGACACACTTGATTCCTTTACGAAGACATATCAATCCATAGGTTTTAAGATTCTTACTAGTCAGATATATTCCTCTGCAGGAAATATGGGGTTTTGAGTCCCTTTCACTGAGGAAGATGTAGGTCTTGTCTATTCCATAGTTGGTTTTTGGAACGGTACCTGTGCTTATATCAAACTCTGGGTTTATGCATCACCCCACCTCTCCTTCCCCCTTAAGCAGGCATAAGAGTGTTTTCTAAATGTGAGACACTGTTCTCTTTCCTAACTCAGTTCAAGTGTAGCCATGTTTACAGGATCTTCATAAGTGATATCTTATGATAAGTTTCTTTTTCTCTGTGACTTATTTCACTTAGAATCATCGTACCTGAATCTACCGATTTTGCTGCTACTGGTGTTATGACATTGATTTCATGGCTGAGGGATATTCCATCGTACGTAAGTACCACAATTTTTTGAAACATTTTTATATTTCCTGGGATATTTAAGGTGTACCCAAGTTGAGGTCCTTGTAAGCAGTGCAGCCCTAAATTTTGGGGTGGCTCTCTCTTATTGATTTTCAGTTTTCCCAAAGTATATTCCCTAGACTGGAAATGCCCTTGGCTCTCTAGCTCTGTTGTTTACTTGTTTTAGGGAACACAATGCACTCCTCCAGAGAGGCAGTTGGCAATTTACATCCCGCCAATCAGCATAACAAGGCTCCCTGTTCTCCAGGGCCTGTCTTGCCTTTCTGGTTTTTACACATTTTGTGGATGTCCCTTTTGACCGGTGGGAAGTGATACTTCTTTGTAGTGCAGATTTGCATTGCCCGCTTGCTTGCTTGGCCAAAAAGGGCGTATGCGTTTTCTCCTGAATATATTCAGGAGAAAACGCATACGCCCTTTTTGGCCAAGTGCATCATTGTCGAAGTTGTGCCCCTCTTCCTGTGCTTTAAAGGCGATTCCAACGTACCTCTTGAAATCTGTTTCCTGCAATTCTGCCTCGCTTTCAAGTCTGCCTCGTTGCCTTTCCTCAACAGATTTTTGGACGATAGTTGTCCTTTATTACTCGGCCAGTTTGTGAATTGCTGTGCCCCTGAGCTCCATTTTTCAACTCGTTTTTGGTGAGCTGACCGCAAGTCCAAAATTTTGGTTCAAGACCTATACTCGTTCCCGGTGGGGGGCTGAGACTTTGGTTAATTCTTCTTCCTGCCGGGAAGTTAGATTGATATGTGCCCGTCCAAATGCCTAACAGCTACTCTCTCATTGGTTCTCCCTCTTCCCTTTCATCCTCTGCCAAATTGGAAACCTTTGTGAACGAGTAGGTTGAAGGGGCTGTCTCTCCAAGTTGGGAGATTGATAGTAAAGCAGATGGAAAGACAAACCAGAGCACCAGGAGAGGGACTATTCGTTGAGTTTTAGAAACCTTTCATATTCACAGTGTGTCCGTTCTCTAGGTTTCTCGTACATGTTATAACTGTAGTAATATTCCCTTCAACCTGGAGAGTTGGGACCCATGGAATGGGTGCCATGCATTATTGCTTTAAAGGGTCTGCATTTGCTCACCCAATCTCACCAATCCTCTCAGTCCCAAGTGTCCAGCTTTATGCCACATCCAGCTGTCGTTTTAGATAGGGTCATTCCAGGCTTCATCAGAGACCCTGAAGGAATTGCAAAGAATTTCCCAGTTTTTTTGTTTTGTTTTTGAAATTCCTTTTTATAGTGGGTTTGAGCTGATTCTCGCTGCCATGTTTATGCCAGTCTAGACACACTTGATTCCCTTACGGAGACATATCAATCCATAGGTTTTAAGTTTCTTACTAGTCAGATATATTCCTCTGCGGGAAATATGGGGTTTTGAGTCCCTTTCACTGAGGAAGGTGTAGGTCTTGTCTATTCCATAGTTGGTTTTTGGAACGGTACCTGTGCTTATATCAAACTCTGGTTTTATGCATCACCCCACCTCTCCTTCCCCATTAAGCAGGCATAAGAGTGTTTTCTAAATGTGAGACATTCTTCTCTTCCCTAACTCAGTTCAATTATAACCATGTTTACAGGATCTTCATAAGTGATATCTTATGATAAGTTTCTTTTTCTGTGTGACTTATTTCACTTAGAATCATCGTACCTGAATCCACCCATTTTGCTGCTACTGGTCTTATGACATTGATTTCATGGCTGAGGGATATTCCATCGTACGTAAGTACCACAATTTTTTGAAACATTTTTATATTTCCTGGGATATTTAAGATGTACCCAAGTTGAGGTACTTGTAAGCAGTGCCGCCCTAAATTTTGGGGTGGCTCTGTCTTATTGATTTTCAGTTTTCCCAAGGTATATTCCCTAGACTGGAAGTGCCCTTGGCTCTGTAGCTCTGTTGTTTACTTGTTTTAGGGAACACAATGCACTCCTCCAGAGAGGCAGTTGGCAATTTACATCCCGCCCATCAGCATAACAAGGCTCCCTGTTCTCCAGGGCCTGTCTTGCCTTTCTGGTTTTTACACATTTTGTGGATGTCCCTTTTGACCGGTGGGAAATGATACTTCTTTGTAGTGCAGATTTGCATTGCCCGCTTGCTTGCTTGGCAAAAAAGGGCGTATGCGTTTTCTCCTGAATATATACAGGAGAAAACGCATACGCCCTTTTTGGCCAAGTGCATCATTGTCGAAGTTGTGCCCCTCTTCCTGTGCTTTAAAGGCGATTCCAACGTACCTCTTGAAATCTGTTTCCTGCAATTCTGCCTCGCTTTCAAGTCTGCCTCGTTGCCTTCCCTCAACAGATTTTTGGACGATAGTTGTCCTTTATTACTCGGCCAGTTTGTGAATTGCTGTGCCCCTGAGCTCCATTTTTCAACTCGTTTTTAGTGAGCTGACCACAAGTCCAAAATTTTGGTTCAAGACCTATACTGGTTCCCCGTGGGGGGCTGAGACTTTGGTTAATTCTTCTTCCTGCCGGGAAGTTAGATTGATATGTGCCCGTTCAAATGCCTAACAGCTACTCTCTCATTGGTTCTCCCTCTTCCCTTTCATCCTCTGCCAAATTGGAAACCTGTGTGAACGACGAGGTTGAAGGTGCTGTCTCTCCAAGTTGGGAGATTGATAGTAAAGCAGATGGAAAGTCAAACTGGAGCACCAGGAGAGGGACTATTCGTTGAGTTTTAGAAACCTTTCGTATTCACAGTGTGTCCGTTCTCTAGGTTTCCGGTACATGTTATAACTGTAGTAATATTCCCTTCAACCTGGAGAGTTGGGACCCATGGAATGGGTGCCATGCATTATTGCTTTAAAGGGTCTGCATTTGCTCACCAAATCTCACCAATCGTCTCAGTCCCAAGTGTCCAGCCTTATGCCACATCCAGCTGTCGTTGTAGATAGGGTCATTCCAGGGTTCATCAGAGACCCTGAAGGAATTGTAAAGAATTTCCCAGTTTTTTTGTTTTGTTTTTGAAATTCCTTTTTATAGTGGGTTTGAGCTGATTCTCGCTGCCATGTTTATGCCAGTCTAGACACACTTGATTCCCTTACGGAGACATATCAATACATAGGTTTTAAGATTCTTACTAGTCAGATATATTCCTCTGCGGGAAATATGGGGTTTTGAGTCCCTTTCACTGAGGAAGGTGTAGGTCTTGTCTATTCCATAGTTGGTTTTTGGAACGGTACCTGTGCTTATATCAAACTCTGGTTTTATGCATCACCCCACCTCTGCTTCCCCCTTAAGCAGGCATAAGAGTGTTTTCTAAATGTGAGACACTGTTCTCTTTCCTAACTCAGTTCAAGTGTAGCCATGTTTACAGGATCTTCATAAGTGATATCTTATGATAAGTTTCTTTTTCTCTGTGACTTATTTCACTTAGAATCATCGTACCTGAATCTACCCATTTTGCTGCTACTGGTCTTATGACATTGATTTCATGGCTGAGGGATATTCCATCGTACGTAAGTACCACAATTTTTTGAAACATTTTTATATTTCCTGGGATATTTAAGGTGTACCCAAGTTGAGGTCCTTGTAAGCAGTGCTGCCTTAAATTTTGGTGTGTCTGTCTCTTATTGATTTTCAGTTTTCCCAAGGTATATTTCCTAGACTGGAAGTGCCCTTGGCTCTGTAGCTCTGTTGTTTACTTGTTTTAGGGAACACAATGCACTCCTCCAGAGAGGCAGTTGGCAATTTACATCACGCCCATCAGCATAACAAGGCTCCCTGTTCTCCAGGGCCTGTCTTGCATTTCTGGTTTTTACACATTTTGTGGATGTCCCTTTTGACCGGTGGGAAGTGATACTTTTTGTAGTGCAGATTTGCATTGCCCGCTTGCTTGCTTGGCCAAAAAGGGGGTATGCGTTTTCTCCTGAATATATTCAGGAGAAAACGCATACGCCCTTTTTGGCCAAGTGCATCATTGTCGAAGTTGTGCCCCTCTTCCTGTGCTTTAAAGGTGATTCCAACGTACCTCTTGAAATCTTTTTCCTGCAATTCTTCCTCGCTTTCAAGTCCACCTCGTTGCCTTCCCTCAACAGATTTTTGGACGATAGTTGTCCTTTATTACTTGGCCAGTTTGTGAATTGCTGTGCCCCTGAGCTCCTTGTTTCAACTCGTTTTAGGTGAGCTGACCGCAAGTCCAAAATTTTGGTTCAGGACCTATACTGGTTCCCGGTGGGTGGCTGAGACTTTGGTTAATTCTTCTTCCTACTGGGAAATTACAGTGATATGTGCCCGTCCAAATGCCTAACAGCTACTCTCTCATTGGTTCTCCCTCTTCCCTTTCATCCTCTGCCAAATTGGAAACCTGTGTGAACCAGGAGGTTAAAGGGGCTGTCTCTCCAAGTTGGTAGGTTGATAGTAAAGCAGATGGAAAGTCAAACCGGAGCACCAAGAGAGGGACTATTCGTTGAGTTTCAGAAACCTTTCGTATTCACAGTGTGTCCGTTCTCTAGGATTCCGGTACATGTTATAACTGTAGTAATATTCCCTTCAACCTGGAGAGTTGGGACCCATGGAATGGGTGCCATGCATTATTGCTTTAAAGGGTCTGCATTTGCTCACCCAATCTCACCAATCCTCTCAGTCCCAAGTGTCCAGCCTTATGCCACATCCAGCTGTCCTTGTAAATAGGGTCATTCCAGGTTTCATCAGAGACCCTGAAGGAATTGTAAAGAATTTCCCAGTTTTTTTGTTTTGTTTTTGAAATTCCTTTTTATACTGGGTTTGAGCTGATTCTCGCTGCCATGTTTATGCCAGTCTAGACACACTTGATTCCCTACGGAGACATATCAATCCATAGGTTTTAAGATTCTTACTAGTCAGATATATTCCTCTGCGGGAAATATGGGGTTTTGAGTCCCTTTCACTGAGGAAGGTGTAGGTCTTGTCTATTCCATAGTTGGTTTTTGGAACGGTACCTGTGCTTATATCAAACTCTGGTTTTATGCATCACCCCACCTCTCCTTCCCCCTTAAGCAGGCATAAGAGTGTTTTCTAATTGTGAGACACTGTTCTCTTTCCTAACTCAGTTCAAGTGTAGCCATGTTTACCGGATCTTCATAAGTGATATCTTATGATAAGTTTCTTTTTCTGTGTGACTTATTTCACTTAGAATCATCGTACCTGAATCCACCCATTTTGCTGCTACTGGTCTTATGACACTGATTTCATGGCAGAGGGATATTCCATCGTACGTAAGTACCACAATTTTTTGAACCATTTTTATATTTCCTGGGATATTTAAGGTGTACCCAAGTTGAGGTCCTTGTAAGCAGTGCAGCCCTAAATTTTGGGGTGGCTCTGTCTTATTGATTTTCAGTTTTCCCAAGGAATATTCCCTAGACTGGAAGTGCCCTTGGCTCTGTAGCTCTGTTGTTTACTTGTTTTAGGGAACACAATGCACTCCTCCAGAGAGGCAGTTGGCAATTTACATCCCACACATCAGCATAACAAGGCTCCCTGTTCTCCAGGGCCTGTCTTGCCTTTCTGGTTTTTACACATTTTGTGGATGTCCCTTTTGACCGGTGGGAAGTGATACTTCTTTGTAGTGCAGATTTGCATTGCCCGCTTGCTTGCTTGGCCAAAAAGGGCGTATGCGTTTTCTCCTGAATATATTCAGGAGAAAACGCATACGCCCTTTTTGGCCAAGTGCATCATTGTCGAAGTTGTGCCCCTCTTCCTGTGCTTTAAAGGCGATTCCAACATACCTCTTGAAATCTGTTTCCTGCTATTCTGTCTCGCTTTCAAGTCCGCCTCATTGCCTTCCCTCAACAGATTTTTGGACGATAGCTGTCCTTTATTACTCGGCCAGTTTGTGAATTGCTGTGCCCCTGAGCTCCATGTTTCAACTCGTTTTCGGTGAGCTGACCGCAAGTCCAAAATTTTGGTTCAGGACCTATACTGATTCCTGGTGGGGGGCTGAGACATTGGTTAATTCTTCTTCCTGCCGGGAAGTTAGAGTGATATGTGCCGTCCAAATGCCTAACAGCTACTCTCTCATTGGTTCTCCCTCTTCCCTTTCATCCTCTGCCAAATTGGAAACCTGTGTGAACCAGGAGGTTGAAGGGGCTGTCTCTCCAAGTTGGGAGATTGATAGTAAAGCAGATGGAAAGTCAAACCGGAGCACCAGGAGAGGGACTATTCGTTGAGTTTCAGAAACCTTTCGTATTCACAGTGTGTCCGTTCTCTAGGATTCCGGTAAATGTTATAACTGTAGTAATATTCCCTTCAACCTGGAGAGTTGGGACCCATGGAATGGGTGCCATGCATTATTGCTTTAAAGGGTCTGCATTTGCTCACCCAATCTCACCAATCCTCTCAGTCCCAAGTGTCCAGCCTTATGCCACATCCAGCTGTCCTTGTAAATAGGGTCATTCCAGGTTTCATCAGAGACCCTGAAGGAATTGTAAAGAATTTCCCAGTTTTTTTGTTTTGTTTTTGAAATTCCTTTTTATAGTGGGTTTGAGCTGATTCTCGCTGCCATGTTTATGCCAGTCTAGACACACTTGATTCCCTACGGAGACATATCAATCCATAGGTTTTAAGATTCTTACTAGTCAGATATATTCCTCTGCGGGAAATATGGGGTTTTGAGTCCCTTTCACTGAGGAAGGTGTAGGTCTTGTCTATTCCATAGTTGGTTTTTGGAACGGTACCTGTGCTTATAGCAAACTCTGGTTTTATGCATCACCCCACCTCTCCTTCCCCCTTAAGCAGGCATAAGAGTGTTTTCTAAATGTGAGACACTGTTCTCTTTCCTAACTCAGTTCAAGTGTAGCCATGTTTACAGGATCTTCATAAGTGATATCTTATGATAAGTTTCTTTTTCTGTGTGACTTATTTCACTTAGAATCATCGTACCTGAATCCACCCATTTTGCTGCTACTGGTCTTATGACACTGATTTCATGGCTGAGGGATATTCCATCGTACGTAAGTACCACAATTTTTTGAACCATTTTTATATTTCCTGGGATATTTAAGGTGTACCCAAGTTGAGGTCCTTGTAAGCAGTGCAGCCCTAAATATTGGGGTGGCACTGTCTTATTGATTTTCAGTTTTCCCAAGGTATATTCCCTAGACTGGAAGTGCCCTTGGCTCTGTAGCTCTGTTGTTTACTTGTTTTAGGGAACACAATGCACTCCTCCAGAGGGGCAGTTGGCAATTTACATCCCACTCATCAGCATAACAAGGCTCCCTGTTCTCCAGGGCCTGTCTTGCCTTTCTGGTTTTTACACATTTTGTGGATGTCCCTTTTGACCGGTGGGAAGTGATACTTCTTTGTAGTGCAGATTTGCATTGCCCGCTTGCTTGCTTGGCCAAAAAGGGCGTATGCGTTTTCTCCTGAATATATTCAGGAGAAAACGCATACGCCCTTTTTGGCCAAGTGCATCATTGTCGAAGTTGTGCCCCTCTTCCTGTGCTTTAAATGTGATTCCAACGTACCTATTGAAATCTGTTTCCTGCTACTCTGCCTGGCTTTCAAGTCCGCCTCGTTGCCTTCCCTCAACAGATTTTTGGACGATAGTTGTCCTTTATTACTCGGCCAGTTTGTGAATTGCTGTGCCCCTGAGCTCCATGTTTCAACTCGTTTTCGGTGAGCTGACCGCAAGTCCAAAATTTTGGTTCAGGACCTATACTGTTTCCTGGTGGGGGGCTGAGACATTGGTTAATTCTTCTTCCTGCCGGGAAATTACAGTGATATGTGCGCGTCCAAATGCCTAACAGCTACTCTCTCATTGGTTCTCCCTCTTCCCTTTCATCCTCTGCCAAATTGGAAACCTGTGCGAACCAGGAGTTTAAATGGGCTGACTCTCCAAGTTAGGAGGTTTATAGTAAAGCAGATGGAAAGTCAAACCGGAGCACCAGGAGAGGGACTATTCGTTGAGGTTTAGAAACCTTTCGTATTCACAGTGTGTCCGTTCTCTAGGTTTCCCGTTCATGTTATAACTGTAGTAATATTCCCTTCAACCTGGAGAGTTGGGACCCATGGAATGGGTGCCATGCATTATTGCTTTAAAGGATCTTCATTTGCTCACCAAATCTCACCAATCGTCTCAGTCCAAAGTTTCCAGCCTTTTGCCACATCCAGCTGTCGTTGTAGATAGGGTCATTCCAGGGTTCATCAGAGACCCTGAAGGAATTGTAAAGAATTTCCCAGTTTTTTTTGTTTTGTTCTTGAAATTCCTTTTTATAGTGGGTTTGAGCTGATTCTCGCTGCCATGTTTATGCCAGTCTAGACACACTTGATTCCCTTACGGAGACATATCAATACATAGGTTTTAAGATTCTTACTAGTCAGATATATTCCTCTGCGGGAAATATGGGGTTTTGAGTCCCTTTCACTGAGGAAGGTGTAGGTCTTGTCTATTCCATAGTTGGTTTTTGGAACGGTACCTGTGCTTATATCAAACTCTGGTTTTATGCATCACCCCACCTCTCCTTCCCCCTTAAGCAGGCATAAGAGTGTTTTCTAAAAGTGAGACACTGACCTCTTTCCTAACTCAGTTCAAGTGTAGCCATGTTTACAGGATCTTCATAAGTGATATCTTATGATAAGTTTCTTTTTCTGTGTGACTTATTTCACTTAGAATCATCGTACCTGAATCCACCCATTTTGCTGCTACTGGTCTTATGACATTGATTTCATGGCTGAGGGATATTCCATTGTACGTAAGTACCACAATTTTTTGAACCATTTTTATATTTCCTGGGATATTTAAGGTGTACCCAAGTTGAGGTCCTTGTAAACAGTGCTGCCTTAAATTTTGGGGTGGCTCTGTCTTATTGATTTTCAGTTTTCCCAAGGAATATTCCCTAGACTGGAAGTGCCCTTGGCTCTGTAGCTCTGTTGTTTACTTGTTTTAGGGAACACAATGCACTCCTCCAGAGAGGCAGTTGGCAATTTACATCCCGCCCATCAGCATAACAAGGCTCCCTGTTCTCCAGGGCCTGTCTTGCCTTTCTGGTTTTTACACATTTTGTGGATGTCCCTTTTGACCGGTGGGAAGTGATACTTCTTTGTAGTGCAGATTTGCATTTCCCGCTTGCTTGCTTGGCCAAAAATGGTGTATGCGTTTTCTCTTGAATATATTCAGGAGAAAACGCATACGCCCTTTTTGGCCAATTGCATCATTGTGGAAGTTGTGCCCCTCTTCCTGTGCTTTAAAGGCGATTCCAACGTACCTCTTGAAATCTGTTTCCTGCTATTCTGCCTCGCTTTCAAGTCCGCCTCGTTGCCTTCCCTCAACAGATTTTTGGACGATAGTTGTCCTTTATTACTCGGCCAGTTTGTGAATTGCAGTGCCGCTGAGCTCCATGTTTCAACTCGTTTTTGGTTAGCTGACCGCAAGTAGAAAATTTTGGTTCAGGACCTATAGTGGTTCCCGGTGGGTGGCTGAGACTTTGGTTAATTCTTCTTCCTGCTAGGAAATTACAGGGATATGTGCCCGTCCATATGCCTAACAGCTACTCTCTCATTGGTTCTCCCTCTTCCCTTTCATCCTCTGCCAAATTGGCAACCTGTGTGAACCAGGAGGTTAAAGGGGCTGTCTCTCCAAGTTGGGAGGTTGATAGTAAAGCAGATGGAAAGTCAAACCGGAGTACCAGGAGAGGGACTATTCGTTGAGTTTCAGAAACCTTTCGTATTCACAGTGTGTCCGTTCTCTAGGATTCCGGTACATGTTATAACTGTAGTAATATTCCCTTCAACCTGGAGAGTTGGGTCCCATGGAATGGTTGCCATGCATTATTGCTTTAAAGGGTCTGCATTTGCTCACCCAATCTCACCAATCCTCTCAGTCCCAAGTTTCCAGCCTTTTGCCACATCCAGCTGTGGTTGTAGATAGGGTCATTCCGGGTTTCATCAGAGACCCTGAAGGAATTGTAAAGAATTTCCCAGTTTTTTTGTTTTGTTCTTGAAATTCATTTTTATAGTGGGTTGGAGCTGATTCTCGCTGCCATGTTTATGCCAGTCTAGACACACTTGATTCCCTTATGGAGACATATCAATAAATAGGTTTTAAGATTCTTACTGGTCAGATATATTCCTCTGCGGGAAATATTGGGTTTTGAGTCCCTTTCACTGAGGAAGGTGTAGGTCTTGTCTATTCCATAGTTGGTTTTTGGAACGGTACCTGTGCTTATATCAAACTCTGGTTTAATGCATCACCCCACCTCTCCTTCCCCCTTAAGCAGGCATAAGAGTGTTTTCTAAATGTGAGACACTGTTCTCTTTCCTAACTCAGTTCAAGTGTAGCCATGTTTACAGGATCTTCATAAGTGATATCTTATGATAAGTTTCTTTTTCTGTGTGTCTTATTTCACTTAGAATCATCGTACCTGAATCCACCCATTTTGCTGCTACTGGTCTTATGACATTGATTTCATGGCTGAGGGATATTCCATTGTACGTAAGTACCACAATTTTTTGAACCATTTTTATATTTCCTGGGATATTTAAGGTGTACCCAAGTTGAGGTCCTTGTAAACAGTGCAGCGTTAAATTTTGGGGTGGCTCTGTCTTATTGATTTTCAGTTTTCCCAAGGAATATTCACTAGACTGGAAGTGCCCTTGGCTCTGTAGCTCTGTTGTTTTCTTGTTTTAGGGAACACAATGCACTCCTCCAGAGAGGCAGTTGGCAATTTACATCCCGCCCATCAGCATAACAAGGCTCCCTGTTCTCCAGTGCCTGTCTTGCCTTTCTGGTTTTTATACATTTTGTGGATGTCGTTTTTGACAGGTGGGAAGTGATACTTCTTTGTAGTGCAGATTTGCATTTCCCGCTTGCTTGCTTGGCCAAAAATGGTGTATGCGTTTTTTCCTGAATATATTCAGGAGAAAACGCATACGCCCTTTTTGGCCAAGTGCATCATTGTCGAAGTTGTGCCCCTCTTCCTGTGCTTTAAAGGCGATTCCAACGTACCTCTTGAAATCTGTTTCCTGCTATTCTGCCTCGCTTTCAAGTCCGCCTCGTTGCCTTCCCTCAACAGATTTTTAGTCGATAGTTGTCCTTTATTACTCGGCCAGTTTGTGAATTGCTGTGCCCCTGAGCTCCAAGTTTCAACTCGTTTTTGGTGAGCTGACCGCAAGTAGAAAATTTTGGTTCAGGACCTATACTGGTTCCCGGTGGGTGGCTGAGACTTTGGTTAATTCTTCTTCCTGCTGGGAAATTACAGTGATATGTGCCCGTCCAAATGCCTAACAGCTACTCTCTCATTGGTTCTCCCTCTTCCCTTTCATCCTCTGCCAAATTGGCAACCTGTGTGAACCAGGAGGTTAAAGGGTCTGTCTCTCCAAGTTGGGAGGTTGATAGTAAAGCAGATGGAAAGTCTAACTGGAGCACCAGGAGAGGGACTATTCGTTGAGTTTTAGAAACCTTTCGTATTCACAGTGTGTCCGTTCTCTAGGATTCCGGTACATGTTGTATCTGTAGTAATATTCCCTTCAACCTGGAGAGTTGGGACCCATGGAATGGGTGCCATGCATTATTGCTTTAAAGGGTCTTCATTTGCTCACCCAATCTCACCAAACCTCTTAGTCCCAAGTGTCCAGCCTTATGCCACATCCAGCTGTCCTTGTAGATAGGTTCATTCCAGGTTTCATCAGAGACCCTGAAGGAATTGTAAAGAATTGCCAAGGTTTTTTGTGTTGTTTTTGAAATTCCTTTTTATAGTGGGTTTGAGCTGATTCTCGCTGCCATGTTTATGCCAGTCTAGACACACTTGATTCCCTTACGGAGACATATCAATACATAGGTTTTAAGATTCTTACTAGTCAGATATATTCCTCTGCGGGAAATATGGGGTTTTGAGTCCCTTTCACTGAGGAAGGTGTAGGTCTTGTCTATTCCATAGTTGGTTTTTGGAACGGTACCTGTGCTTATAGCAAACTCTGGTTTTATGCATCACCCCACCTCTCCTTCCCCCTTAAGCAGGCATAAGAGTGTTTTCTAAATGTGAGACATTCTTCTCTTTCCTAACTCAGTTCAAGTGTAGCCATGTTTACAGGATCTTCATAAGTGATATCTTATGATAAGTTTCTTTTTCTGTGTGACTTATTTCACTTAGAATCATCGTACCTGAATCCACCCATTTTGCTGCTACTGGTCTTATGACATTGATTTCATGGCTGAGGGATATTCCATCGTACGTAAGTACCACAATTTTTTGAACCATTTTTATATTTCCTGGGATATTTAAGGTGTACCCAAGTTGAGGTCCTTGTAAGCAGTGCAGCCCTAAATTTTGGGGTGGCTCTGTCTTATTGATTTTTAGTTTTCCCAAGGTATATTCCCTAGACTCGAAGTGCCCTTGGCTCTGTAGCTCTGTTGTTTACTTGTTTTAGGGAACACAATGCACTCCTCCAGAGAGGCAGTTGGCAATTTACATCCCGCCCATCAGCATAACAAGGCTCCCTGTTCTCCAGGGCCTGTCTTGCCTTTCTGGTTTTTAACACATTTTGTGGATGTCCCTTTTGACCGGTGGGAAGTGATACTTCTTTGTAGTGCAGATTTGCATTTCCCGCTTGCTTGCTTGGCCAAAAATGGTGTATGTGTTTTCTCCTGAATATATTCAGGAGAAAACGCATACGTCCTTTTTGGCCAAGTTCATCATTGTAGAAGTTGTGCCCCTCTTCCTGTGCTTTAAAGGCGATTCCAACGTACCTCTTGAAATCTGTTTTCTGCTATTCTGCCTCGCTTTTAAGTCCCCCTCGTTGCCTTCCCTCAACAGATTTTTGGACGATAGTTGTCCTTTATTACTCGGCCCGTTTGTGAATTGCTCTGCCCCTGAGCTCCATGTTTCAACTCGTTTTTGGTGAGCTGACCGCAAGTCCAAAATTTTGGTTCAGGACCTATACTGGTTCCCGGTGGGTGGCTGAGACTTTGGTTAATTCTTCTTCCTGCTGGGAAATTACAGTGATATGTGCACGTCCAAATGCCTAACAGCTACTCTCTCATTGGTTCTCCCTCTTCTCTTTCATCCTCTGCCAAATTGGAAACCTGTATGAACCAGGAGGTTAAAGGTGCTGTCTCTCCAAGTTGGGAAGTTGATAGTAAAGCAGATGGAAAGTCAAACCGGAGCACCAGGAGAGGGACTATTCGTTGAGTTTTAGAAACCTTTCGTATTCACAGTGTGTCCGTTCTCTAGGATTCCGGTACATGTTATAACTGTAGTAATATTCCCTTCAACCTGGAGAGTTGGGACCCATGGAATGGGTGCCATGCATTATTGCTTTAAAGGGTCTGCATTTGCTCACCCAATCTCACCAATCCTCTCAGTCCCAAGTGACCAGGCTTATGCCACATCCAGCTGTCCTTGTAGATAGGGTCATTCCAGGTTTCATCAGAGACCCTGAAGGAATTGTAAAGAATTTCCCAGTTTTTTTGTTTTGTTTTTGAAATTCCATTTTATAGTGGGTTTGAGCTGATTCTCGCTGTCATGTTTATGCCAGTCTAGACACACTTGATTCCCTACGGACACATAACAATCCATAGGTTTTAAGATTCTTACTAGTCAGATATATTCCTCTGAGGGAAATATGGGGTTTTGAGTCCCTTTCACTGAGGAAGGTGTAGGTCTTGTCTATTCCATAGTTGGTTTTTGGAACGGTACCTGTGCTTATATCAAACTCTGGTTTTATGCATCACCCCACCCCTCCTTCCCCCTTAAGCAGGCATAAGGGTGTTTTCTAATTGTGAGACACTGTTCTCTTTCCTAACTCAGTTCAAGTGTAGCCATGTTTACAGGATCTCCATAAGTGATATCTTATGATAAATTTCTTTTTCTGTGTGACTTATTTCACTTAGCATCATCGTACCTGAATCCACCCATTTTGCTGCTACTGGTCTTATGACATTGATTTCATGGCTGAGGGATATTCCATCGTACGTAAGTACCACAATTTTTTGAACCATTTTTATATTTCCTGGGATATTTAAGGTGTACCCAAGTTGAGGTCCTTGTAAGCCGTGCAGCCCTAAATTTTGGGGTGGCTCTGTCTTATTGATTTTCAGTTTTCCCAAGGAATATTCCATAGACTGGAAGTGCCCTTGGCTCTATAGCTCGGTTGTTTACTTGTTTTAGGGAACACAATGCACTCCTCCGGAGAGGCGGTTGGCAATTTACATCCCGCCCATCAGCATAACAAGGCTCCCTGTTCTCCAGGGCCTGTCTTGCCTTTCTGGTTTTTACACATTTTGTGGATGTCCCTTTTGACCGGTGGGAAGTGATACTTCTTTGTAGTGCAGATTTGCATTGCCCGCTTCCTTGCTTGGGCAAAAAGGGCGTATGCGTTTTCTCCTGAATATATTCAGGAGAAAACGCATACGCCCTTTTTGACCAAGTGCATCATTGTCGAAGTTGTGCCCCTCTTCCTGTGCTTTAAAGGCGATTCCAACGTACCTCTTGAAATCTGTTTCCTGCTATTCTGCCTCGCTTTCAAGTCCGCCTCGTTGCCTTCCCTCAACAGATTTTTGGACGATAGTTGTCCTTTATTCCTCGACCAGTTTGTGAATTGCTGTGCCCCTGAGCTCCATGTTTCAACTCGTTTTTGGTGAGCTGACTGCAAGTCCAAAATTTTGGTTCAGGACCTATACTGGTTCCCGGTGGGGGGCTGAGACTTTGGTTAATTCTTCTTCCTGCCGGGAAATTACAGTGATATGTGCCCGTCCAAATGCCTAACAGCTACTTCTCATTGGTTCTCCCTCTTCCCTTTCATCCTCCGCCATATTGGAAACCTGTGCGAACCAGGAGGTTAAAGGGGCTGTCTCTCCAAGTTGGGAGGTTGATAGTAAAGCAGATGGAAAGTCAAACCAGAGCACCAGGAGAGGGACTATTCGTTGAGTTTTAGAAACCTTTCGTATTCACAGTGTGTCCGATCTCTAGGATTCCGGTACATGTTAAAACTGTAGTAATATTCCCTTCAACCTGGAGAGTTGGGACCCATGGAATGGGTGCCATGCATTATTGCTTTAAAGGGTCTGCATTTGCTCACCCAATCTCACCAATCCTCTCAGTCCCAAGTGTCCAGCCTTATGCCACATCCAGCTGTCCTTGTAGATAGGGTCATTCCAGGTTTCATCAGAGACCCTGAAGGAATTGTAAAGAATTTCCCAGTTTTTTTGTTTTGTTTTTGAAATTCCTTTTTATAGTTGGTTTGAGCTGATTCTCGCTGCCATGTTTATGCCAGTCTAGACACACTTGATTCCCTTAAGGAGACATATCAATACATAGGTTTTAAGATTCTTACTAGTCAGATATATTCCTCTGAGGGAAATATGGGGTTTTGAGTCCCTTTCCCTGAGGAAGGTGTAGGTCTTGTCTATTCCATAGTTGGTTTTTGGAACGGTACCTGTGCTTATATCAAACTCTGGTTTTATGCATCACCCCACCTCTCCTTCCCCCTTAAGCAGGCATAAGAGTGTTTTCTAAATGTGAGACACTGTTCTCTTTCCTAACTCAGTTCAAGTGTAGCCATGTTTACAGGATCTTCATAAGTGATATCTTATGATAAGTTTCTTTTTCTGTGTGACTTATTTCACTTAGAATCATCGTACCTGAATCCACCCATTTTGCTGCTACTGGTCTTATGACATTGATTTCATGGCTGAGGGATATTCCATCGTACGTAAGTACCACATTTTTTGAAACATTTTTATATTTCCTGGGATATTTAAGGTGTACCCAAGTTGAGGTCCTTGTAAGCAGTGCAGCCCTAAATTTTGGGGTGGCTCTGTCTTATTGATTTTCAGTTTTCCCAAGGTATATTCCCTAGACTGGAAGTGCCCTTGGCTCTGTAGCTCTGTTGTTTACTTGTTTTAGGGAACACAGTGCACTCCTCCCTAGAGGCAGTTGGCAATTTACATCCCACACATCAGCATAACAAGGCTCCCTGTTCTCCAGGGCCTGTCTTGCCTTTCTGGTTTTTACACATTTTGTGGATGTCCCTTTTGACCGGTGGGAAGTGATACTTCTTTGTAGTGCAGATTTGCATTGCCCGCTTGCTTGCTTGGCCAAAAAGGGCGTATGCGTTTTCTCCTGAATATATTCAGGAGAAAACGCATACGCCCTTTTTGGCCAAGTGCATCATTGTCGAAGTTGTGTCCCTCTTCCTGTGCTTTAAAGGCGATTCCAACGTACCTCTTGAAATCTGTTTCCTGCTATTCTGCCTCGCTGTCAAGTCCGCCTCGTTGCCTTCCCTCAACAGATTTTTGGACGATCGTTGTCCTTTATTACTCGGCCAGTTTGTGAATTGCTGTGCCCCTGAGCTCCATTTTTCAACTCGTTTTTGGTGAGCTGACCGCAAGTCCAAAATTTTGGTTCAGGACCTATATTGGTTCCCGGTGGGTGGCTGAGACTTTGGTTAATTCTTCTTCCTGCCGGGAAATTACAGTGATATGTGCCCGTCCAAATGCCTAACAGCTTCTCTTTCATTGGTTCTAAATCTTCCCTTTCATCCTCTGCCAAATTGGAAACCTGTGCGAACCAGGAGGTTAAAGGGGCTGTCTCTCCAAGTTGGGAGGTTGATAGTAAAGCAGATGGAAAGTCAAACCGGAGCACCAGGAGAGGGACTATTTGTTGAGTTTTAGAAACCTTTCGTATTCACAGTGTGTCCGTTCTCTAGTTTTCCCGTACATGTTATAACTGTTGTAATATTCCCTTCAACCTGGAGAGTTGGGACCCATGAAATGTGTGCCATGCATTTGTGCTTTAAAGGGTCTGCATTTGCTCACCCAATCTCACCAATCCTCTCAGTCCCAAGTGTCCAGCCTTATGCCACATCCTGCTGTCATTGTAGATAGGGTCATTCCAGGTTTCATCAGAGACCCTGAAGGAATTGTAAAGAATTTCCCAGTTTTTTTGTTTTGTTTTTGAAATTCCTTTTTATAGTGGGTTTGAGCTGATTCTCGCTGCCATGTTTATGCCAGTCTAGACACACTTGATCCCTTAGAGAGACATATCAATACATAGGTTTTAAGATTCTCAGAAGTCAGATATATTCCTCTGCGGGAAATATGGGGTTTTGAGTCCCTTTCACTGAGGAAGGTGTAGGTCTTGTATATTCCATAGTTGGTTTTTGGAACGGTACCTGTGCTTATATCAAACTCTGGTTTTATGCATCATCCCACCTCACCTTCCCCATTAAGCAGGCATAAGAGTGTTTTCTAAATGTGAGACAGTGTTCTCTTTCCTAACTCAGTTCAAGTGTAGCCATGTTTACAGGATCTTCATAAGTGATATCTTATGATAAGTTTCTTTTTCTGTGTGACTTATTTGACTTAGAATCATCGTACCTGAATCCACCCATTTTGCTGCTACTGGTCTTATGACATTGATTTCATGGCTGAGGGATATTCCATCGTACGTAAGTACCACAATTTTTTGAACCATTTTTATATTTCCTGGGATATTTAAGGTGTACCCAAGTTGAGGTCCTTGTAAGCAGTTCAGCCCTAAATTTTGGGGTGGCTCTGTCTTATTGATTTTCAGTTTTCCCAAGGTATATTCCCTAGACTGGAAGTGCCCTTGGCTCTGTAGCTCGGTTGTTTACTCGTTTTAGGGAACACAATTCACTCTTCCAGAGAGGCAGTTGGCAATTTACATCCCGCCCATCAGCATAACAAGGCTCCCTGTTCTCCAGGGCCTGTCTTGCCTTTCTGGTTTTTACACATTTTGTGGATGTCCCTTTTGACCGGTGGGAAGTGATACTTCTTTGTAGTGCAGATTTGCATTGCCCGCCTGCTTGCTTGGCCAAAAAGGGCGTATGCGTTTTCTCCTGAATATATTCAGGAGAAAACGCATACGCCCTTTTTGGCCAAGTGCATCATTGTCGAAGTTGTGCCCCTCTTCCTGTGCTTTAAAGGCGATTCCAACGTACCTCTTGAAATCTGTTTCCTGCTATTCTGCCTCGCTTTCAAGTCCGCCTTGTTGCCTTCCCTCAACAGATTTTTGGACGAGAGTTGTCCTTTATTACTCGGCCAGTTTGTGAATTGCTGTGCCCCTGAGCTCCATTTTTCAACTCGTTTGTGGTGAGCTGACCGCAAGTCCAAAATTTTGGTTCAGGACCTATGCTGGTTCCAGGTGGGTGGCTGAGACTTTGGTTAATTCTTCTTCCTGCCGGGAATTTAGAGTGATATGTGCCCGTCCAAATGCCTAACAGCTACTCTCTCATTGGTTCTCCCTCATCCCTTTCATCCTCTGCCAAATTGGAAACCTGTGCGAACCAGGAGGTTAAAGGGGCTGTCTCTCCAAGTTGGGAGGTTGATAGTAAAGCAGATGGAAAGTCAAACCGGAGCACCAGGAGAGGGAGTATTCGTTGAGTTTTAGAAACCTTTCGTATTCACAGTGTGTCCGTTCTCTAGGTTTCCCGTACATGTTATAGCTGTAGTAATATTCCCTTCAACCAGGAGAGTTGGGACCCATGGAATGGGTGCCTGGCATTTGTGCTTTAAAGGGTCTGCATTTGCTCACCCAATCTCACCAATCGTGTCAGTCCCAAGTGTCCCTCCTTATGCCACATCCAGCTGTCATTGTAGATAGGGTCATTCCAGGTTTCATCAGAGACCCTGAAGGAATTGTAAAGAATTTCCCAGTTTTTTAGTTTTGTTTTTGAAATTCCTTTTTATAGTGGGTTTGAGCTGATTCTCGCTGCCATGTTTATGCCAGTCTAGACACACTTGATTCCCTTACGGAGACATATCAATACATAGGTTTTAAGATTCTTACTAGTCAGATATATTCCTCTGCGGGAAATATGGGATTTTGAGTCCTTGTCACTGAGGAAGGTGTAGGTCTTGTCTATTCCATAGTTGGTTTTTGGAACGGTACCTGTGCTTATATCAAACTCTGGTTTTATGCATCATCCCACCTCACCTTCCCCATTAAGCAGGCATAAGAGTTTTTTCTAAATGTGAGACACTGTTCTCTTTCCTAACTCAGTTCAAGTGTAGCCATGTTTACAGGATCTTCATAAGTGATATCTTATGATAAGTTTCTTTTTCTGTGTGACTTATTTCACTTAGAATCATCGTACCTGAATCCACCCATTTTGCTGCTACTGGTCTTATGACATTGATTTCATGGCTGAGGGATATTCCATCGTACGTAAGTACCACAATTTTTTGAACCATTTTTATATTTCCTGGGATATTTAAGGTGTACCCCAGTTGAGGTCCTTGTAAGCAGTGCAGCCCTAAATTTTGGGGTGGCTCTGTCTTATTGATTTTCAGTTTTCCCAAGGTATATTCCCTAGACTGGAAGTGCCCTTGGCTCTGTAGCTCTGTTCTTTACTCGTTTTAGGGAACACAATGCACTCCTCCAGAGCGGCAGTTGGCAATTTACATCCCGCCCATCAGCATAACAAGGCTCCCTGTTCTCCAGGGCCTGTCTTGCCTTTCTGGTTTTTACACATTTTGTGGATGTTCCTTTTGACAGGTGGGAAGTGATACTTCTTTGTAGTGCAGATTTGCATTGCCCGCCTGCTTGCTTGGCCAAAAAGGGCGTATGCGTTTTCTCCTGAATATATTCAGGAGAAAACGCATACGCCCTTTTTGGCCAAGTGCATCATTGTCGAAGTTGTGCCCCTCTTCCTGTGCTTTAAAGGCGATTCCAACGTACCTCTTGAAATCTGTTTCCTGCTATTCTGCCTCGCTTTCAAGTCCGCCTCGTTGCCTTCCCTCAACAGATTTTTGGACGATAGTTGTCCTTTATTACTCGGCCAGTTTGGGAATTGCTGTGCCCCTGAGCTCCATTTTTCAACTCGTTTTTGGTGAGCTGACCACAAGTCCAAAATTTTGGTTCAGGACCTATGCTGGTCCCCGATGGGGGGCTGAGACTTTGGATAATTCTTCTTCCTGTTAGGAAATTACAGTGATATGTGCCCGTCCAAGTGCCTAACAGCTACTCTCTCATTGGTTCTCCCTCTTCCCTTTCATCCACTGCCAAATTGGCAACATGTGCGAACCAGTAGGTTGAAGGGGCTGTCTCTCCAAGTTGGGAGGTTGATAGGAAAGCAGATGGAAAGTCAAACCGAAGCGCCAGGAGAGGGACTATTCGTTGAGTTTTAGAAACCTTTCGTATTCACAGTGTGTCTGTTCTCTAGGTTTCCCGTACATGTTATAGCTGTAGTAATATTCCCTACAACCAGGAGAGTTGGGACCCATGGAATGGGTGCCAGGTATTTGTGCTTTAAAGTGTCTGCATTTGCTCACCCAATCTCACCAATCCTCTCAGTCCCAAGTGTCCCTCCTTATGCCACATCCAGCTGTCATTGTAGATAGGGTCATACCAGGTTTCATCAAAGAACCTAAAGGAATTGTAAAGAATTTCCCAGTTTTTTTGTTTTGTTTTTGAAATTCCTTTTTATAGTGGGTTTGAGCTGATTCTCGCTGCCATGTTTATGCCAGTCTAGACACACTTGATTCCCTTACAGAGACATATCAATACATAGGTTTTAAGATTCTTACTCCTCAGATATATTCCTCTGCGGGAAATACGGGGTTTTGAGGCCCTTTCACTGAGGAAGGTGTAGGTCTTGTCTATTCCATAGTTGGTTTTTGGAACGGTACCTCTGCTTATATCAAACTCTGGTTTTATGCATCACCCAACCTCTCCTTCCCCCTTAAGCAGGCATAAGAGTGTTTTCTAAATGTGAGACACTGTTCTCTTTCCTAACTCAGTTCAAGTGTAGCCATGTTTACAGGATCTTCATAAGTGATATCTTATGATAAGTTTCTTTTTCTGTGTGACTTATTTCACTTAGAATCATCGTACCTGAATCCACCCATTTTGCTGCTACTGGTCTTATGACATTGATTTCATGGCTGAGGGATATTCCATCGTACGTAAGTACCACAATTTTTTGAACCATTTTTATATTTCCTGGGATATTTAAGGTGTACCCAAGTTGAGGTCCTTGTAAGCAGTGCAGCCCTAAATTTTGGGGTGGCTCTGTCTTATTGATTTTCAGTTTTCCCAAGGTATATTCCCTAGACTGGAAGTGCCCTTGGCTCTCTAGCTCTGTTGTTTACTTATTTTAGGGAACACAATACACTCCTCCAGAGAGGCAGTTGGCAATTTACATCCCGCCCATCAGCATAACAAGGCTCCCTGTTCTCCAGGGCCTGTCTTGCCTTTCTGGTTTTTACACATTTTGTGGATGTTCCTTTTGACCGGTGGGAAGTGATACTTCTTTGTAGTGCAGATTTGCATTGCCCGCTTGCTTGCTTGGCCAAAAAGGGCGTATGCGTTTTCTCCTGAATATATTCAGGAGAAAACGCATACGCCCTTTTTGGCCAAGTGCATCATTGTCGAAGTTGTGCCCCTCTTCCTGTGCTTTAAAGGCGATTCCAACGTACCTCTTGAAATCTGTTTCCTGCTATTCTGCCTCGCTCTCAAGTCCGCCTCGTTGCCTTCCCTCAACAGATTTTTGGACGATAGTTGTCCTTTACTACTCGGCCAGTTTGTGAATTGCTGTGCCCCTGAGCTCCATTTTTCAACTCGTTTTTGGTGAGCTGACCGCAAGTCCAACATTTTGGTTCAGGACCTATGCTGGTTCCCGGTGGGGGACTGAGACTTTGGTTAATTCTTCTTCCTGCCGGGAAATTACAGTGATATGTGCCCGTCCAAATGCCTAACAGCTACTCTCTCATTGGTTCTCCCTCTTCCCTTTCATCTTCTGCCAAATTGGAAACGTGTGCGAACCAGGAGGTTAAAGGGGCTGTCTCTCCAAGTTGGGAGGTTGATAGTAAACCAGCTGGAAAGTCAAACCGGAGCACCAGGAGAGGGACTATTCGTTGAGTTTTAGAAACCTTTCATATTCACAGTGTGTCCGTTCTCTAGGATTCCTGTACATGTTATAGCTGTAGTAATACTCCCTTCAACCTGGAGAGTTGGGACCCATGGAATGGGTGCCAGGCATTTGTGCTTTAAAGGGTCTGCATTTGCTCACCCAATCTCACCAATAGTCTCAGTCCCAAGTGTCCCTCCTTATGCCACATCCAGCTGTCATTGTAGATAGGGTCATTCCAGGTTTCATCAGAGACCCTGAAGGAATTGTAAAGAATTTCCCAGTTTTTTTGTTTTGGTTTTGAAATTCCTTTTTATAGTGGGTTTGAGCTGATTCTCGCTGCCATGTTTATGCCAGTGTAGACACACTTGATTCGCTTACGGAGACATATCAATACATAAGTTTTAAGATTCTTACTAGTCAGATATATTCCTCTGCGGGAAATATGGGGTTTTGAGTCCCTTTCACTGAGGAAGGTGTAGGTCTTGTCTATTCCATAGTTCGTTTTTGGAATGGTACCCGTGCTTATATCAAACTCTGGTTTTATGCATCACCCCACTTCTCCTTCCCCCTTAACCAGGCATAAGAGTGTTTTCTAAATGTGAGACACTGTTCTCTTTCCTAACTCAGTTCAAGTGTAACCATGTTTACAGGATCTTCATACGTGATATCTTATGATAAGTCTCTTTTTCTGTGTGACTTATTTCACTTAGAATCATCGTACCTGAATCCACTCATTTTGCTGCTACTGGTCTTATGACATTGATTTCATGGCTGAGGGATATTCCATCGTATGTAAGTACCACAATTTTTTGAACCATTTTTATATTTCCTGGGATATTTAAGCTGTACCCAAGTTGAGGTCCTTGTAAGCATTGCAGCCCTAAATTTTCGGGTGGCTTTGACTTATTGATTTTCAGTTTTCCCAAGGTATATTCCCTAGACTGAAAGTGCCATTGGCTCTGTAGCTCTGTTCTTTACTTGTTTTAGAGAACACAATGTACTCCTCCAGAGAGGCAGTTGGCAATTTACATCCCGCCCATCAGCATAACAAGGCTCCCTGTTCTCCAGTGCCTGTCTTGCCTTTCTGGTTTTTACACATTTTGTGGATGTCCCTTTTGACCGGTGGGAAGTGATACTTCTTTGTAGTGCAGATTTGCATTGCCCGCTTGCTTGCTTGGCCAAATAGGGCGTATGCGTTTTCTCCTGAATATTTTCAGGAGAAAACACATACGCCCTTTTTGGCCAAGTGCATCATTGTCGAAGTTGTGCCCCTCTTCCTGTGCTTCAAAGGCGATTCCAACGTACCTCTTGAAATCTGTTTCCTGCTATTCTGCCTCGCTTTCAAGTCCGCCTCGTTGCCTTCCCTCAACAGATTTTTGGACGATAGTTGTCCTTTGTTACTCGGCCAGTTTGTGAATTGCTGTGCCCCTGAGCTCCATTTTTCAACTCGTTTTTGGTGAGCTGACCGCAAGTCCAACATTTTGGTTCAGGACCTCTGCTGGTTCCCGGTGGGGGTTGAGACTTTGGTTAATTCTTCTTCCTGCCGGGAAATTACAGTGATATGTGCCTGTCCAAATGCCTAACAGCTACTCTCTAATTGATTCTCCCTCTTCCCTTTCATCCTCTGCCAAATTGGAAACCTGTGCGAACCAGGAGGTTAAAGGGGCTGTCTCTCCATGTTGGGAGGTTGATAGTAAAGCAGATGGAAAGTCAAACTGGAGCACCAGGAGAGGGAATATTCGTTGAGTTTTAGAAACCTTTCGTATTCACAGTGTGTCCGTTCTCTAGTTTTCCCGTACATGTTATAACAGTTGTAATATTCCCTTCAACCTGGAGAGTTGGGACCCATGAAATGGGTGCCATGCATTTGTGCTTTAAAGTGTCTGCATTTGCTCACCCAATCTCACCAATCCTCTCAGTCCCAAGTGTCCAGCCTTATGCCACATCCTGCTGTCATTGTAGATAGGGTCATTCCAGGTTTCATCAGAGACCCTGAAGGAATTGTAAAGAATTTCCCAGTTTTTTTGTTTTGTTTTAGAAATTCCTTTTTATAGTGGGTTTGAGCTGATTCTCGCTGCCATGTTTATGCCAGTCTAGACACACTTGATCCCTTACAGAGACATATCAATACATAGGTTTTAAGATTCTCACAAGTCAGATATATTCCTCTGCGGGAAATATGGGGTTTTGAGTCCCTTTCACTGAGGAAGGTGTAGGTCTTGTATATTCCATAGTTGGTTTTTGGAACGGTACCTGTGCTTATATCAAACTCTGGTTTTATGCATCACCCAACCTCTCCTTCCCCCTTAAGCAGGCATAACAGTGTTTTCTAATTGTGAGACACTGTTCTCTTTCCTAACTAAGTTCAAGTATAGCCATGTTTACAGGATCTTCATAAGTGATATCTTATGATAAGTTTCTTTTTCTCTGTGACTTATTTCACTTAGAATCATCGTACCTGAATCCACCCATTTTGCTGCTACTGGTCTTATGACATTGATTTCATGGCTGAGGGATATTCCATCGTACGTAAGTACCACAATTTTTTGAACCATTTTTATATTTCCTGGGATATTTAAGGTGTACCCAAGTTGAGGTCCTTGTAAGCAGTGCAGCCCTAAATTTTGGGGTGGCTCTGTCTTATTGATTTTCAGTTTTCCCAAGGTATATTCACTAGACTGGAAGTGCCCTTGGCTCTGTAGCTCTGTTGTTTACTTGTTTTAGGGAACACAATGTACTCCTCCAGAGAGGCAGTTGGCAATTTACATCCCGCCCATCAGCATAACAAGGCTCCCTGTTCTCCAGGGCCTGTCTTGCCTTTCTGGTTTTTACACATTTTGTGGATGTCCCTTTTGACCGGTGGGAAGTGATACTTATTTGTAGTGCAGATTTGCATTGCCCACTTGCTTGCTTGGCCAAAAAGGGCGTATGCGTTTTCTCCTGAATATATTCAGGAGAAAACGCATACGCCCTTTTTGGCCAAGTGCATCATTGTCGAAGTTGTGCCCCTCTTCCTGTGCTTTAAAGGCGATTCCAACGTACCTCTTGAAATCTGTTTCCTGCTATTCTGCCTCGCTTTCAAGTCCGCCTCGTTGCCTTCCCTCAACAGATTTTTGGACGAGAGTTGTCCTTTATTACTCGGCCAGTTTGTGAATTGCTGTGTCCCTGAGCTCCATTTTTCAACTCGTTTGTGGTGAGCTGACCGCAAGTCCAAAATTTTGGTTCAGGACCTATGCTGGTTCCAGGTGGGTGGCTGAGACTTTGGTTAATTCTTCTGCCTGCCGGGAATTTAGAGTGATATGTGCCCGTCCAAATGCCTAACAGCTACTCTCTCATTGGTTCTCCCTCATCCCTTTCATCCTCTGCCAAATTGGAAACCTGTGCGAACCAGGAGGTTAAAGGGGCTGTCTCTCCAAGTTGGGAAGTTGATAGTAAAGCAGATGGAAAGTCAAACCGGAGCACCAGGAGAGGGACTATTGGTTGAGTTTTAGAAACCTTTCGTATTCACACTGTGTCCATTCTCTAGGTTTCGCGTACATGTTAGAGCTGTAGTAATATTCCCTTCAACCTGGAGAGTTGGGACCCATGGAATGGGTGCCAGGCATTTGTGCTTTAAAGTGTCTGCATTTACTCACCCAATCTCACCAATCGTCTCAGTCCCAAGTGTCCCTCCTTATGCCACATCCAGCTGTCATTGTAGATAGGGTCATTCCAGGTTTCATCAGAGACCCTGAAGGAATTGTAAAGAACTTCCCAGTTTTTTTGTTTTGTTTTTGAAATTCCTTTTTATAGTGGGTTTGAACTGATCCTCGCTGCCATGTTTTTGCCAGTCTAGACACACTTGATTCCCTTACGGAGACATATCAATACATAGGTTTTAAGATTCTTACTAGTCAGATATATTCCTCTGTGGGAAATATGGGGTTTTGAGTCCTTTTCACTGAGGAAGGTGTAGGTCTTGTCTATTCCATAGTTGGTTTTTGGAACGGTACCTGTGCTTATATCAAACTCTGGTTTTATGCATCATCCCACCTCACCTTCCCCATTAAGCAGGCATAAGAGTGTTTTCTAAATGTGAGACACTGTTCTCTTTCCTAACTCAGTTCAAGTGGAGCCATGTTTACAGGATCTTCTTAAGTGATATCTTATGATAAGTTTCTTTTTCTGTGTGACTTATTTGACTTAGAATCATCGTACCTGAATCCACCCATTTTGCTGCTACTGGTCTTATGACATTGATTTCATGGCTGAGGGATATTCCATCGTACGTAAGTACCACAATTTTTTGAACCATCTTTATATTTCCTGGGATATTTAAGGTGTACCCAAGTTGAGGTCCTTCTAAGCAGTGCAGCCCTAAATTTTGGGGTGGCTCTGTCTTATTGATTTTCAGTTTTCCCAAGGTATACTCCCTAGACAGGAAGTGCCCTTGGCTCTGTAGCTCTGTTGTTTACTTGTTTTAGGGAACACAATGCACTCCTTCAGGGAGGCAGTTGGCAATTTACATCCCGCCCATCAGCATAACAAGGCTCCCTGTTCTCCAGGGCCTGTCTTGCCTTTCTGGTTTTTACACATTTTGTGGATGTCCCTTTTGACCGGTGGGAAGTGATACTTCTTTGTAGTGCAGATTTGCATTGCCCGCTTGCTTGCTTGGCCAAAAAGGGCGTATGCGTTTTCTCCTGAATATATTCAGGAGAAAACACATACGCCCTTTTTGTCCAAGTGCATCATTGTCGAAGTTGTGCCCCTCTTCCTGTGCTTTAAAGGCGATTCCAACGTACCTCTTGAAATCTGTTTCCTGCTATTCTGCCTCGCTTTCAAGTCCGCCTCGTTGCCTTCCCTCAACAGATTTTTGGACGAGAGTTGTCCTTTATTACTCGGCCAGTTTGTGAATTGCTGTGCCCCTGAGCTCCATTATTCAACTCGTTTGTGGTGAGCTGACCACAAGTCCAAAATTTTGGTTCAGGACCTATGCTGGTTCCAGGTGGGTGGCTGAGACTTTGGTTAATTCTTCTTCCTGCCGGGAATTTAGAGTGATATGTGCCCGTCCAAATGCCTAACAGCTACTCTCTCATTGGTTCTCCCTCTTCCCTTTCATCCTCTGCCAAATTGGAAACCTGTGCGAATCATGAGGTTAAAGGGGCTGTCTCTCCAAGTTGGGAGGTTGATAGTAAAGCAGATGGAAAGTCAAACCAGAGCACCAGGAGAGGGACTATTCGTTGAGTTTTAGAAACCTTTCGTATTCACAGTGTGTCCGTTCTCTAGGTTTCCCGTACATGTTATAGCTGTAGTAATATTCCCTTCAACCAGGAGAGTTGGGACCCATGGAATGGGTGCCTGGCATTTGTGCTTTAAAGGGTCTGCATTTGCTCACCCAATCTCACCAATCGTCTCAGTCCCAAGTGTCCCTCCTTATGCCACATCCAGCTGTCATTGTAGATAGGGTCATTCCAGGTTTCATCAGAGACCCTGAAGGAATTGTAAAGAATTTCCCAGTTTTTTTGTTTTGTTTTTGAAATTCCTTTTTATAGTGGGTTTGAGCTGATTCTCGCTGCCATGTTTATGCCAGTCTAGATACACTTGATTCCCTTACGGAGACATATCAATACATAGGTTTTAAGATTCTTACTAGTCAGATATATCCCTCTGCGGGAAATATGGGGTTTTGAGTCCTTTTCACTGAGGAAGGTGTAGGTCTTGTCTATTCCATAGTTGGTTTTTGGAACGGTACCTGTGCTTATATCAAACTCTGGTTTTATGCATCATCCCACCTCACCTTCCCCATTAAGCAGGCATAAGAGTTTTTTCTAAATGTGAGACACTGTTCTCTTTCCTAACTCAGTTCAAGTGTAGCCATGTTTACAGGATCTTCATAAGTGATATCTTATGATAAGTTTCTTTTTCTGTGTGACTTATTTCACTTAGAATCATCGTACTTGAATCCATCCATTTTGCTGCTACTGGTCTTATGACATTGATTTCATGGCTGAGGGATATTCCATCGTACGAAAGTACCACAATTTTTTGAACCATTTTTATATTTCCTGGGATATTTAAGGTGTACCCAAGTTGAGGTCCTTGTAAGCAGTGCAGCCCTAAATTTTGGGGTGGCTCTGTCTTATTGATTTTCAGTTTTCCCAAGGTATATTCCCTAGACTGGTAGTGCCCTTGGCTCTGTAGCTCTGTTCTTTACTCGTTTTAGGGAACACAATGCACTCCTCCAGAGCGGCAGTTGGCAATTTACATACCGCCCATCAGCATAACAAGGCTCCCTGTTCTCCAGGGCCTGTCTTGCCTTTCTGGTTTTTACACATTTTGTAGATGTTCCTTTTGACCGGTGGGAAGTGATACTTCTTTGTAGTGCAGATTAGCATTGCCCGCCTGCTTGCTTGGCCGAAAAGGGCGTATGCGTTTTCTCCTGAATATATTCAGGAGAAAACGCATACGCCCTTTTTGGCCAAGTGCATCATTGTCGAAGTTGTGCCCCTCTTCCTGTGCTTTAAAGGCGATTCCAACGTACCTCTTGAAATCTGTTTCCTGCTATTCTGCCTCGCTTTCAAGTCCGCCTCGTTGCCTTCCCTCAACAGATTTTTGGACGAGAGTTGTCCTTTATTACTCGGCCAGTTTGTGAATTGCTGTGCCCCTGAGCTCCATTTTTCAACTCGTTTGTGGTGAGCTGACCGCAAGTCCAAAATTTTGGTTCAGGACCTATGCTGGTTCCAGGTGGGTGGCTGAGACTTTGGTTAATTCTTCTTCCTGCCGGGAATTTAGAGTGATATGTGCCCGTCCAAATGCCTAACAGCTACTCTCTCATTGGTTCTCCCTCATCCCATTCATCCTCTGCCAAATTGGAAACCTGTGCGAACCAGGAGGTTAAAGGGGCTGTCTCTCCAAGTTGGGAGGTTGATAGTAAAGCAGATGGAAAGTCAAACCGGAGCACCAGGAGAGGGACTATTCGTTGAGTTTTAGAAACCTTTCGTATTCACAGTGTGTCCGTTCTCTAGGTTTCCCGTACATGTTATAGCTGTAGTAATATTCCCTTCAACCAGGAGAGTTGGGACCCATGGAATGGGTGCCAGGCATTTGTGCTTTATAGGGTCTGCATTTGCTCACCCAATCTCACTAATCGTCTCAGTCCCAAGTGTCCCTCCGTATGCCACATCCAGCTGTCATTGTAGATAGGGTCATTCCAGGTTTCATCAGAGACCCTGAAGGAATTGTAAAGAATTTCCCAGTTTTTTTGTTTTGTTTTTGAAATTCCTTTTTATAGTGGGTTTGAGCTGATTCTCGCTGCCATGTTTATGCCAGTCTAGACACACTTGATTCCCTTACGGAGACATATCAATACATAGGTTTTAAGATTCTTACTAGTCAGATATATTCCTCTGTGGGAAATATGGGGTTTTGAGTCCCTTTCACTGAGGAAGGTGTAGGTCTTGTCTATTCCATAGTTGGTTTTTGGAACGGTACCTGTGCTTATATCAAACTCTGGTTTTATGCATCACCCCACCTCTCCTTCCCCCTTAAACAGGCATAAGAGTGTTTTCTAAATGTGAGACACTGTTCTCTTTCCTAACTCAGTTCAAGTGTAGCCATGTTTACAGGATCTTCATAAGTGATATCTTATGATAAGTTTCTTTTTCTGTGTGACTTATTTCACTTAGAATCATCGTACCTGAATCCACCCATTTTGCTGCTACTTGTCTTATGACATTGATTTCATGGCTGAGGGATATTCCATCATACGTAAGTACCACAATTTTTTGAACCATTTTTATATTTCCTGGGATATTTAAGGTGTACCCAATTTGAGATCCTTCTAAGCAGTGCAGCCCTAAATTTTGGGGTGGCTCTGTCTTATTGATTTTCAGTTTTCCCAAGGTATATTCCATAGACTGGAAGTGCCCTTGGCTCTGTAGCTCTGTTCTTTACTCGTTTTAGGGAACACAATGCACTCCTCCCGAGCGGCAGTTGGCAATTTACATCCCGCCCATCAGCATAACAAGGCTCCCTGTTCTCCAGGGCCTGTCTTGCCTTTCTGGTTTTTACACATTTTGTGGATGTTCCTTTTGACCTGTGGGAAGTGATACTTCTTTGTAGTGCAGATTTGCATTGCCCGCCTGCTTGCTTGGCCAAAAAGGGCGTATGCGTTTTCTCCTGAATATATTCAGGAGAAAACGCATACGCCCTTTTTGGCCAAGTGCATCATTGTCGAAGTTGTGCCCCTCTTCCTGTGCTTTAAAGGCGATTCCAACGTACCTCTTGAAATCTGTTTCCTGCTATTCTGCCTCGCTTTCAAGTCCGCCTCGTTGCCTTCCCTCAACAGATTTTTGGACGAGAGTTGTCCTTTATTACTCGGCCAGTTTGTGAATTGCTGTGACCCTGAGCTCCATTTTTCAACTCGTTTGTGGTGAGCTGACCGCAAGTCCAAAATTTTGGTTCAGGACCTATGCTGGTTCCAGGTGGGTGGCTGAGACTTTGGTTAATTCTTCTTCCTGCCGGGAATTTAGAGTGATATGTGCCCGTCCAAATGCCTAACAGCTACTCTCTCATTGGTTCTCCCTCATCCCTTTCATCCTCTGCCAAATTGGAAACCTGTGCGAACCAGGAGGTTAAAGGGGCTGTCTCTCCAAGTTGGGAGGTTGATAGTAAAGCAGATGGAAAGTCAAACCGGAGCACCAGGAGAGGGACTATTCGTTGAGTTTTAGAAACCTTTCGTATTCACAGTGTGTCCCTTCTCTAGGTTTCCCGTACATGTTATAGCTGTAGTAATATTCCCTTCAACCAGGAGAGTTGGGACCCATGGAATGGGTGCCAGGCATTTGTGCTTTATAGGGTCTGCATTTGCTCACCCAATCTCACTAATCGTCTCAGTCCCAAGTGTCCCTCCTTATGCCACATCCAGCTGTCATTGTAGATAGGGTCATTCCAGGTTTCATCAAAGACCCTAAAGGAATTGTAAAGAATTTCCCAGTTTTTTTGTTTTGTTTTTGAAATTCCTTTTTATAGTGGGTTTGAGCTGATTCTCGCTGCCATGTTTATGCCAGTCTAGACACACTTGATTCCCTTACAGAGACATATCAATACATAGGTTTTAAGATTCTTACTCGTCAGATATATTCCTCTGCAGGAAATACGGGGTTTTGAGGCCCTTTCACTGAGGAAGGTGTAGGTCTTGTCTATTCCATAGTTGGTTTTTGGAACGGTACCTGTGCTTATATCAAACTCTGGTTTTATGCATCACACCACCTCTCCTTCCGCCTTAAGCAGGCATAAGAGTGTTTTCTAAATGTGAGACATTGTTCTCTTTCCTAACTCAGTTCAAGTGTAGCCATGTTTACAGGATCTTCATAAGTGATATCTTATGATAAGTTTCTTTTTCTCTGTTACTTATATCACTTAGAATCATCGTACCTGAATCCACCCATTTTGCTGCTACTGGTCTTATGACATTGATTTCATGGCTGAGGGATATTCCATCGTACGTAAGTACCACAATTTTTTGAACCATTTTTATATTTCCTGGGATATTTAAGGTGTAGCCAAGTTGAGGTCCTTGTAAGCAGTGCAGCCCTAAATTTTGGGGTGGCTCTGTCTTATTGATTTTCAGTTTTCCCAAGGTATAGTCCCTAGATTGGAAGTGCCCTTGGCTCTGTAGCTCTGTTCTTTACTTGTTTTAGGAAACACAATGTACTCCTCCAGAGCGGCAGTTGGCAATTTACATCCCGCCCATCAGCATAACAAGGCTCCCTGTTCTCCAGGGCCTGTCTTGCCTTTCTGGTTTTTACACATTATGTGGATGTCCCTTTTGACCGGTGTGAAGTGATACTTCTTTGTAGTGCAGATTTGCATTGCCTGCTTGCTTGCTTGGCCAAAAAGGGCGTATGCGTTTTCTCCTGAATATATTCAGGAGAAAACGCATACGCCCTTTTTGGCCAAGTGCATCATTGTCGAAATTGTGCCCCTCTTCCTGTGTTTTAAAGGCAATTCCAACGTATCTCTTGAAATCTGTTTCCTGCTATTCTGCCTCGCTTTCAAGTCCGCCTCGTTGCCTTCCCTCAACAGATTTTTGGACGATAGTTGTCCTTTATTACTCGGCCAGTTTGTGAATTGCTGTGCCCCTGAGCTCCATTTTTCAACTCGTTTTTGGTGAGCTGACCGCAAGTCCAAAATTTTGGTTCAGGACCTATGCTGGTTCCCGATGGGGGGCTGAGACTTTGGATAATTCTTCTTCCTGTTAGGAAATTACATTGATATGTGCTCGTCCAAGTGCCTAACAGCTACTCTCTCATTGGTTCTCCCTCTTCCCTTTCATCCACTGCCAAATTGGCAACATGTGCGAACCAGTAGGTTGAAGGGGCTGTCTCTCCAAGTTGGGAGGTTGATAGGAAAGCAGATGGAAAGTCAAACCGAAGCGCCAGGAGAGGGACTATTCGTTGAGTTTTAGAAACCTTTCGTATTCACAGTGTGTCTGTTCTCTAGGTTTCCCGTACATGTTATAGCTGTAGTAATATTCCCTACAACCTGGAGAGTTGGGACCCATGGAATGGGTGCCAGGTATTTGTGCTTTAAAGTGTCTGCATTTGCTCACCCAATCTCACCAATCCTCTCAGTCCCAAGTGTCCCTCCTTATGCCACATCCAGCTGTCATTGTAGATAGGGTCATTCCAGGTTTCATCAGAGACCCTGAAGGAATTGTAAAGAATTTCCCAGTTTTTTTGTTTTGTTTTTGAAATTCCTTTTTATAGTGGGTTTGAGCTGATTCTCGCTGCCATGTTTATGCCAGTCTAGACACACTTGATTCCCTCACGGAGACATATCAATACATAGGTTTTAAGATTCTTACTAGTCAGATATATTCCTCTGCGGGAAATATGGGGTTTTGAGTCCCTTTCACTGAGGAAGGTGTAGGTCTTGTCTATGCCATAGTTTGTTTTTGGAACGGTACCTGTGCTTATATCAAACTCTGGTTTTATGCATCACCCCACCTCTCCTTCCCCCTTAAGCAGGCATAAGAGTGTTTTCTAAATGTGAGACACTGTTCTCTTTCCTAACTCAGTTCAAGTGTAGCCATGTTTACAGGATCTTCATAAGTGATATCTTATGATAAGTTTCTTTTTCTGTGTGACTTGTTTCACTTAGAATCATCGTACCTGAATCCACCCATTTTGCTGCTACTGGTCTTATGACATTGATTTCATGGCTGAGGGATATTCCATCGTACGTAAGTACCACAATTTTTTGAACCATTTTTATATTTCCTGGGATATTTAAGGTGTACCCAAGTTGAGGTCCTTGTAAGCAGTGCAGCCCTAAATTTTGGGGTGGCTCTGTCTTATTGATTTTCAGTTTTCCCAAGGTATATTCCCTAGACTGGAAGTGCCCTTGGCTCTCTAGCTCTGTTGTTTACTTGTTTTAGGGAACACAATACACTCCTCCAGAGAGGCAGTTGGCAATTTACATCCCGCCCATCAGCATAACAAGGCTCCCTGTTCTCCAGGGCCTGTCTTGCCTTTCTGGTTTTTACACATTTTGTGGATGTCCCTTTTGACCGGTGGGAAGTGATACTTCTTTGTAGTGCAGATTTGCATTGCCCGCTTGCTTGCTTGGCCAAAAAGGGCGTATGCGTTTTCTCCTGAATATATTCAGGAGAAAACACATACGCCCTTTTTGGCCAAGTGCATCATTGTCGAAGTTGTGCCCCTCTTCCTGTGCTTTAAAGGCGATTCCAACGTACCTCTTGAAATCTGTTTCCTGCTATTCTGCCTCGCTCTCAAGTCCGCCTCGTTGCCTTCCCTCAACAGATTTTTGGACGATAGTTGTCCTTTACTACTCGGCCAGTTTGTGAACTGCTGTGCCCCTGAGCTCCATTTTTCAACTCGTTTTTGGTGAGCTGACCGAAAGTCCAACATTTTGGTTCAGGACCTATGCTGGTTCCCGGTGGGGGACTGAGACTTTGGTTAATTCTTCTTCCTGCCGGGAAATTACAGTGATATGTGCCCGTCCAAATGCCTAACAGCTACTCTCTCATTGGTTCTCCCTCTTCCCTTTCATCCTCTGCTAAATTGGAAACCTGTGCGAACCAGGAGGTTAAAGGGGCTGTCTCTCCAAGTTGGGAGGTTGATAGTAAAGCAGATGGAAAGTCAAACCGGAGCACCAGGAGAGGGACTATTCGTTGAGTTTTAGAAACCTTTCATATTCACAGTGTGTCCGTTCTCTAGGATTCCCGTACATGTTATAGCTGTGGTAATATTCCCTTCAACCTGGAGAGTTGGGACCCATGGAATGGGTGCCAGGCATTTGTGCTTTAAAGGGTCTGCATTTGCTCACCCAATCTCACCAATCATCTCAGTCCCAAGTGTCCCTCCTTATGCCACATCCAGCTGTCATTGTAGATATGGTCATTCCAGGTTTCATCAGAGACCCTGAAGGAATTGTAAAGAATTTCCCAGTTTTTTTGTTTTGTTTTTGAAATTCCTTTTTATAGTGGGTTTGAGCTGATTCTCGCTGCCATGTTTATGCCAGTGTAGACACACTTGATTCGCTTACGGAGACATATCAATACATAGGTTTTAAGATTCTTACTAGTCAGATATATTCCTCTGTGGGAAATATGGGGTTTTGAGTCCCTTTCACTGAGGAAGGTGTAGGTCTTGTCTATTCCATAGTTCGTTTTTGGAACGGTACCCGTGCTTATATCAAACTATGGTTTTATGCATCACCCCACTTCTCCTTCCCCCTTAAGCAGGCATAAGAGTGTTTTCTAAATGTGAGACACTGTTCTCTTTCCTAACTCAGTTCAAGTGTAGCCATGTTTACAGGATCTTCATACGTGATATCTTATGATAAGTCTCTTTTTCTGTGTGACTTATTTCACTTAGAATCATCGTACCTGAATCCACCCATTTTGCTGCTACTGGTCTTATGACATTGATTTCATGGCTGAGGGATATTCCATCGTATGTAAGTACCACAATTTTTTGAACCATTTTTATATTTCCTGGGATATTTAAGCTGTACCCAAGTTGAGGTCCTTGTAATTATTGCAGCCCTAAATTTTCGGGTGGCTTTGTCTTATTGATTTTCAGTTTTCCCAAGGTATATTCCCTAGACTGGAAGTGCCCTTGGCTCTGTAGCTCTGTTCTTTACTTGTTTTAGAGAACACAATGTACTCCTCCAGAGAGGCAGTTGGCAATTTACATCCCGCCCATCAGCATAACAAGGCTCCCTGTTCTCCAGTACCTGTCTTGCCTTTCTGGTTTTTACACATTTTGTGGATGTCCCTTTTGACCGGTGGGAAGTGATACTTCTTTGTAGTGCAGATTTGCATTGCCCGCTTGCTTGCTTGGCCAAAAAGGGCGTATGCGTTTTCTGCTGAATATATTCAGGAGAAAACACATACGCCCTTTTTGGCCAAGTGCATCATTGTCGAAGTTGTGCCCCTCTTCCTGTGCTTTAAAGGCGATTCCAACGTACCTCTTGAAATCTGTTTCCTGCTATTCTGCCTCGCTTTCAAGTCTGCCTCGTTGCCTTCCCTCAACAGATTTTTGGACGATAGTTGTCCTTTATTACTAGGCCAGTTTGTGAATTGCTGTGCCCCTGAGCTCCATTTTTCAACTCGTTTTTGGTGAGCTGACCGCAAGTCCAACATTTTGGTTCAGGACCTCTGCTGTTTCCCGGTGGGGGTTGAGACTTTGGTTAATTCTTCTTCCTGCCGGGAAATTACAGTGATATGTGCCCGTCCAAATGCCTAACAGCTACTCTCTAATTGGTTCTCCCTCTTCCCTTTCATCCTCTGCCTAATTGGAAACCTGTGCGAACCAGGAGGTTAAAGGGGCTGTCTCTCCATGTTGGGAGGTTGATAGTAAAGCAGATGGAAAGTCAAACTGGAGCACCAGGAGAGGGACTATTCGTTGAGTTTTAGAAACCTTTCGTATTCACAGTGTGTCCGTTCTCTAGGTTTCCCGTACATGTTATAGCTGTAGTAATATTCCCTTCAACCTGGAGAGTTGGGACCCATGGAATGGGTGCCAGGCATTTGTGCTTTAATGGGTCTGCATTTGCTCACCCAATCTCACCAATCGTCTCAGTCCCAAGTGTCCCTCCTTATGCCACATCCAGTTGTCATTGTACATAGTGTCATTCCAGGTTTCATCAGAGACCCTGAAGGAATTGTAAAGAATTTCCCAGTTTTTTTGTTTTGTTTTTGAAATTCCTTTTTATAGTGGGTTTGAGCTGATTCTCGCTGCCATGTTTATGCCAGTGTAGACACACTTGATTCCCTTATGGAGACATATCAATACATAGGTTTTAAGATTCTTACTAGTCAGATATATTCCTCTGCGGGAAATATGGGGTTTTGAGTCCCTTTCACTGAGGAGGGAGTAGGTCTTGTCTATTCCATAGTTGGTTTTTGGAACGGTACCTCTGCTTATATCAAACTCTGGTTTTATGCATCACCCCACCTCTCCTTCCCCCTTAAGCAGGCATAAGAGTGTTTTCTAAATGTGAGACACTGTTCTCTTTCCTAACTCAGTTCAAGTGTAGCCATGTTTACAGGATCTTCATAAGTGATATCTTATGATGTTTCTTTTTCTGTGTGACATATTTCACTTAGAATCATCGTACCTGAATCCACCCATTTTGCTGCTACTGGTCTTATGACATTGATTTCATGGCTGAGGGATATTCCATCGTACGTAAGTACCACAATTTTTTGAACCATTTTAATATTTCCTGGGATATTTAAGGTGTACCCAAGTTGAGGTCATTGTAAGCAGTGCAGCCCTAAATTTTGGGGGGGCTCTGTCTTATTGATTTTCAGTTTCCCCAAGGTATATTCCCTAGACTGGAATTGCCCTTGGCTCTGTAGCTCTGTTCTTTACTTGTTTTAGGGAACACAATATACTCCTCCAGAGAGGCAGTTGGCAATTTACATCCGGCCCATCAGCATAACAAGGCTCCCTGTTCTCCAGGGCCTGTCTTGCCTTTCTGGTTTTTACACATTTTGTGGATGTCCCTTTTGACCGGTGGGAAGTGATACTTCTTTGTAGTGCAGATTTGCATTGCCCGCTTGCTTGCTTTGCCAAAAAGGGCGTATGCGTTTTCTCCTGAATATATTCAGGAGAAAACGCATACGCCCTTTTTGGCCGAGTGCATCATTGTCGAAGTTGTGCCCCTCTTCCTGTGCTTTAAAGGCGATTCCAACGTATCTCTTGAAATCTGTTTCCTGCTATTCTGCCTCGCTTTCAAGTCCGCCTCGTTGCCTTCCCTCAACAGATTTTTGGACGATAGTTGTCCTTTATTACTCGGCCAGTTTGTGAATTGCTGTGCCCCTGAGCTCCATTTTTCAATTCATTTTTGGTGAGCTGACCGCAAGTCCAAAATTTTGGTTCAGGACCTATGCTGGTTCCCAGTGGCGGGCTGAGACTTTGGATAATTCTTCTTCCTGCCGGGAAATTACAGTGATATGTGCCCGTCCAAGTGCCTAACAGCTACTCTCTCATTGGTTCTCCCTCTTCCCTTTCATCCTCTGCCAAATTGGCAACCTGTGCGAACCACGAGGTTAAAGGGGTTGTCTCTCCAAGTTGGGAGGTTGATAGTAAAGCAGATGGAAAGTCAAACCGGAGCGCCAGGAGAGGGACTATTCATTGAATTTTAGAAACCTTTCGTATTCAGAGTGTGTCCGTTCTCTAAGTTTCCCGTACATGTTATAGCTGTAGTAATATTCCCTTCAACCTGGAGAGTTGGGACCCATGGAATGGGTGCCAGGTATTTGTGCTTTAAAGTGTCTGCATTTGCTCACCGAATCTCACCAATCCTCTCAGTCCCAAGTGTCCCTCCTTATGCCACATCCAGCTGTCATTGTAGATAGGGTCATTCCAGGTTTCATCAGAGACCCTGAAGGAATTGTAAAGAATTTCCCAGTTTTTTTGTTTTGTTTTTGAAATTCCTTTTTATAGTGGGTTTGAGCTGATTCTCGCTGCCATGTTTATGCCAGTCTAGACACACTTGATTCCCTCACGGAGACATATCAATACATAGGTTTTAAGATTCTTACTAGCCAGATATATTCCTCTGCGGGAAATATGGGGTTTTGAGTCCCTTTCACTGAGGAAGGTGTAGGTCTTGTCTATGCCATAGTTGGTTTTTGGAACGGTACCTGTGCTTATATCAAACTCTGGTTTTATGCATCACCCGACCTCTCCTTCCCCCTTAAGCAGGCATAAGAGTGTTTTCTAAATGTGAGACACTGTTCTCTTCCCTAACTCAGTTCAAGTGTAGCCATGTTTACAGGATCTTCATAAGTGATATCTTATGATGTTTCTTTTTCTGTGTGACATATTTCACTTAGAATCATCGTACCTGAATCCACCCATTTTGCTGCTACTGGTCTTATGACATTGATTTCATGGCTGAGGGATATTCCATCGTACGTAAGTACCACAATTTTTTGAACCATTTTAATATTTCCTGGGATATTTAAGGTGTACCCAAGTTGAGGTCATTGTAAGCAGTGCAGCCCTAAATTTTGGGGGGGCTCTGTCTTATTGATTTTCAGTTTCCCCAAGGTATATTCCCTAGACTGGAATTGCCCTTGGCTCTGTAGCTCTGTTCTTTACTTGTTTTAGGGAACACAATATACTCCTCCAGAGAGGCAGTTGGCAATTTACATCCGGCCCATCAGCATAACAAGGCTCCCTGTTCTCCAGGGCCTGTCTTGCCTTTCTGGTTTTTACACATTTTGTGGATGTCCCTTTTGACCGGTGGGAAGTGATACTTCTTTGTAGTGCAGATTTGCATTGCCCGCTTGCTTGCTTTGCCAAAAAGGGCGTATGCGTTTTCTCCTGAATATATTCAGGAGAAAACGCATACGCCCTTTTTGGCCGAGTGCATCATTGTCGAAGTTGTGCCCCTCTTCCTGTGCTTTAAAGGCGATTCCAACGTATCTCTTGAAATCTGTTTCCTGCTATTCTGCCTCGCTTTCAAGTCCGCCTCGTTGCCTTCCCTCAACAGATTTTTGGACGATAGTTGTCCTTTATTACTCGGCCAGTTTGTGAATTGCTGTGCCCCTGAGCTCCATTTTTCAATTCATTTTTGGTGAGCTGACCGCAAGTCCAAAATTTTGGTTCAGGACCTATGCTGGTTCCCAGTGGCGGGCTGAGACTTTGGATAATTCTTCTTCCTGCCGGGAAATTACAGTGATATGTGCCCGTCCAAGTGCCTAACAGCTACTCTCTCATTGGTTCTCCCTCTTCCCTTTCATCCTCTGCCAAATTGGCAACCTGTGCGAACCACGAGGTTAAAGGGGTTGTCTCTCCAAGTTGGGAGGTTGATAGTAAAGCAGATGGAAAGTCAAACCGGAGCGCCAGGAGAGGGACTATTCATTGAATTTTAGAAACCTTTCGTATTCAGAGTGTGTCCGTTCTCTAAGTTTCCCGTACATGTTATAGCTGTAGTAATATTCCCTTCAACCTGGAGAGTTGGGACCCATGGAATGGGTGCCAGGTATTTGTGCTTTAAAGTGTCTGCATTTGCTCACCGAATCTCACCAATCCTCTCAGTCCCAAGTGTCCCTCCTTATGCCACATCCAGCTGTCATTGTAGATAGGGTCATTCCAGGTTTCATCAGAGACCCTGAAGGAATTGTAAAGAATTTCCCAGTTTTTTTGTTTTGTTTTTGAAATTCCTTTTTATAGTGGGTTTGAGCTGATTCTCGCTGCCATGTTTATGCCAGTCTAGACACACTTGATTCCCTCACGGAGACATATCAATACATAGGTTTTAAGATTCTTACTAGCCAGATATATTCCTCTGCGGGAAATATGGGGTTTTGAGTCCCTTTCACTGAGGAAGGTGTAGGTCTTGTCTATGCCATAGTTGGTTTTTGGAACGGTACCTGTGCTTATATCAAACTCTGGTTTTATGCATCACCCGACCTCTCCTTCCCCCTTAAGCAGGCATAAGAGTGTTTTCTAAATGTGAGACACTGTTCTCTTCCCTAACTCAGTTCAAGTGGAGCCATGTTTACAGGATCTTCATAAGTGATATCTTATGATAAGTTTCTTTTTCTGTGTGACTTATTTCACTTAGAATCATCGTACCTGAATCCACCCATTTTGCTGCTACTGGTCTTATGACATTGATTTCATGGCTGAGGGATATTCCATCGTACGTAAGTACCACAATTTTTTGAACCATTTTTATATTTCCTGGGATATTTAAGGTGTACCCAAGTTGAGGTCCTTGTAAGCAGTGCAGCCCTAAATTTTGGGGTGGCTCGCTCTTATTGATTTTCAGTTTTCCCAAGGTATATTCCCTAGACTGGAAGTGCCCTTGGCTCTGTAGCTCTGTTCTTTACTTGTTTTAGGGAACACAATGTACTCCTCCAGAGAGGCAGTTGGCAATTTACATCCCGCCCATCAGCATAAGAAGGCTCCCTGTTCTCCAGGGCCTGTCTTGCCTTTCTGGTTTTTACACATTTTGTGGATGTCCCTTTTGACCGGTGGGAAGTGATACTTCTTTGTAGTGCAGATTTGCATTGCCCGCTTGCTTGCTTGGCCAAAAAGGGCGTATGCGTTTTCTCCTGAATATATTCAGGAGAAAACGCATACGCCCTTTTTGGCCAAGTGCATCATTGTCGAAGTTGTGCCCCTCTTCCTGTGCTTTAAAGGCGATTCCAACGTACCTCTTGAAATCTGTTTCCTGCTATTCTGCCTCGCTCTCAAGTCCGCCTCATTGCCTTCCCTCAACAGATTTTTGGACGATAGTTGTCCTTTATTACTCGGCCAGTTTGTGAATTGCTGTGCCCCTGAGGTCCATTTTTCAACTCCTTTTTGGTGAGCTGACCGAAAGTCCAACATTTTGGTTCAGGACCTATGCTGGTTCCCGGTGGGGGACTGAGACTTTGGTTAATTCTTCTTCCTGCCGGGAAATTACAGTGATATGTGCCCGTCCAAATGCCTAACAGCTACTCTCTCATTGGTTCTCCCTCTTCCCTTTCATCCTCTGCTAAATTGGAAACCTGTGCGAACCAGGAGGTTAAAGGGGCTGTCTCTCCAAGTTGGGAGGTTGATAGTAAAGCAGATGGAAAGTCAAACCGGAGCACCAGGAGAGGGACTATTCGTTGAGTTTTAGAAACCTTTCGTATTCACAGTGTGTCCGTTCTCTAGGATTCCCGTACATGTTATAGCTGTAGTAATATTCCCTTCAACCTGAAGAGTTGGGACCCATGGAATGGTTGCCAGGCATTTGTGCTTTAAAGTGTCTGCATTTGCTCACCCAATCTCACCAATCCTCTCAGTCCCAAGTGTCCCTCCTTATGCCACATCCAGCTGTCATAGTAGATAGGGTCATTCCAGGTTTCATCAGAGACCCTGAAGGAATTGTAAAGAATTTCCCAGTTTTTTTGTTTTGTTTTTGAAATTCCTTTTTATAGTGGGTTTGAGCTGATTCTCGCTGCCATGTTTATGCCCGTCTAGACACACTTGATTCCCTTACGGAGACATATCAATACATGGGTTTTAAGATTCTTACTAGTCAGATATATTTCTCTGCGGGAAATATGGGGTTTTGAGTCCCTTTCACTGAGGAAGGTGTAGGTGTTGTCTATTCCATAGTTGGTTTTTGGAACGGTACCTGTGCTTATATGAAACTCTGGTTTTATGCATCACCCCACCTCTCCTTCCCCCTTAAGCAGGCATAAGAGTGTTTTCTAAATGTGAGACACTGTTCTCTTTCCTAACTCAGTTCAAGTGTAGCCATGTTTACAGGATCTTCATAAGTGATATCTTACGAAAAGTTTCTTTTTCTGTGTGACTTATTTCACTTAGAATCACCGTACCTGAATCCACCCATTTTGCTGCTACTGGTCTTATGACATTGATTTCATGGCTGAGGGATATTCCATCGTACGAAAGTACCACAATTTTTTGAACCATTTTTATATTTCCTGGGATATTTAAGGTGTACCCAAGTTGAGGTCCTTGTAAGCATTGCAGCCCTAAATTTTGGGGTGGCTCTGTCTTATTGATTTTCAGTTTTCCCAAGGTATATTCCCTAGACTGGAAGTGCCCTTGGCTCTGTAGCTCTGTTCTGTACTTGTTTTAGGGAACACAGTGCACTCCTCCAGAGAGGCAGTTGGCAATTTACATCCCGCCCATCAGCATAACAAGGCTCCCTGTTCTCCAGGGCCTGTCTTGCCTTTCTGGTTTTTACACATTTTGTGGATGTCCCTTTTGACCGGTGGGAAGTGATACTTCTTTGTAGTGCAGATTTGCATTGCCCGCTTGCTTGCTTTGCCAAAAAGGGCGTATGCGTTTTCTCCTGAATATATTCAGGAGAAAACGCATACGCCCTTTTTGGCCAAGTGCATCATTGTCGAAGTTGTGCCCCTCTTCCTGTGCTTTAAAGGCGATTCCAACGTACCTCTTGAAATCTGTTTCCTGCTATTCTGCCTCGCTTTCAAGTCCGCCTTGTTGCCTTCCCTCAACAGATTTTTGGACGATAGTTGTCCTTTATTTCTCAGCCAGTTTGTGAATTTCTGTGCCCCTGAGCTCCATTTTTCAACTCGTTTTTGGTTGAGCTGACCGCACGTCCAAAATTTTGGTTCAGGACCTATGCTGGTTCCCAGTGGGGGGCTGAGACTTTGGTTAATTCTTCTTCCTGCCGGGAAGTTAGAGTGATATGTTCCCGTCCAAATGCCTAACAGCTACTCTCTCATTGGTTCCCCCTCTTCCCTTTCATCCTCTGCCAAATTGGCCACCTGTGCAAACCAGGCGGTTAAAGGGGCTGTCTCTCCAAGTTGGGAGATTGATAGTAAAGTGGATGGAAAGTCAAACCGGAGCACCAGGTGAGGGACTATTCGTTGAGTTTTAGAAACCTTTCGTATTCACAGTGTGTCCGTTCTCTAGGTTTCCCGTACATGTTATAACTGTAGTAATATTCCCTTCAACCTAGAGAGTTGGGTCCCATGGAATGGGTGCCATGCATTATTGCTTTAAAGGGTCTGCATTTGCTCACCCAATCTCACCAATCCTGTCAGTCCCAAGTGTCCAGCCTTATGCCACATCCAGCTGTCGTTGTAGATATGGTCATTCCAAGTTTCATCAGAGACCCTGAAGGAATTGTAAAGAATTTCCCAGTTTTTTTGTTTTGTTTTGAAATTCCTTTTTATAGTGGGTTTGAGCTGATTCTCGCTGCCATGTTTATGCCAGTCTAGACACACTTGATTCCCTTACGGAGACATATCAGTACATAGGTTTTAAGATTCTTACTAGTCAGATATATTCCTCTGCGGGAAATATGGGGTTTTGAGTCCCTTTCCCTGAGGAAGGTGTAGGTCTTGTCTATTCCATAGTTGGTTTTTGGAACGGTACCTGTGCTTATATCAAACTCTGGTTTAATGCATCATCCCACCTCACCTTCCCCAATAAGCAGGCATAAGAGTGTTTTCTAAATGTGAGACACTGTTCTCTTTCCTAACTCAGTTCTAGTGTAACCATGTTTACAGGATCTTCATAAGTGATAACTTATGATAAGTTTCTTTTTCTGTGTGACTTATTTCACTTAGAATCATCGTACCTGAATCCACCCATTTTGCTGCTACTGGTCTTATGACATTGATTTCATGGCTGAGGGATATTCCATCGTACGTAAGTACCACAATTTTTTGAACCATTTTTATATTTCCTGGGATATTTAAGGTGTACCCAAGTTGAGGTCCTTGTAAGCAGTGCAGCCCTAAATTTTGGGGTGGCTCTGTCTTATTGATTTTCAGTTTCCCCAAGGTATATTCCCTAGACTGGAAGTGCCCTTGGCTCTCTAGCTCTGTTGTTTACTTGTTTTAGGGAACACAATACACACCTCCAGAGAGGCAGTTGGCAATTTACATCCCGCCCATCAGCATAACAAGGCTCCCTGTTCTCCAGGGCCTGTCTTGCCTTTCTGGTTTTTACACATTTTGTGGATGTCCCTTTTGACCGGTGGGAAGTGATACTTCTTTGTAGTGCAGATTTGCATTGCCCGCTTGCTTGCTTGGCCAAAAAGGGCGTATGCGTTTTCTCCTGAATATATTCAGGAGAAAACGCATACGCCCTTTTTGGCCAAGTGCATCATTGTCAAAGTTGTGCCCCTCTTCCTGTGCTTTAAAGGCGATTCCAACGTACCTCTTGAAATCTGTTTCCTGCTATTCTGCCTCGCTCTCAAGTCCGCCTCGTTGCCTTCCCTCAACAGATTTTTGGACGATAGTTGTCCTTTATTACTCGGCCAGTTTGTGAATTGCTGTGCCCCTGAGCTCCATTTTTCAACTCGTTTTTGGTGAGCTGACCGCAAGTCCAAAATTGTGGTTCAAGACGTATACTGGTTCCCGTTGGGGGGCTGAGACTTTGTTTAATTCTTCTTCCTGCTGGGAAGTTAGAGTGATATGTGCCCGTCCAAATGCCTAACAGCTACTCTCTCATTGGTTCTCCCTCTTCCCTTTCATCCTCTGCGAAATTGGAAACCTGTGTGAACGAGGAGGTTGAAGGGGCTGTCTCTCCAAGTTGGGAGATTGATAGTAAAGCAGATGGAACGTCAAACTGGAGCACCAAAAGAGGGACTATTCGTTGAGTTTTAGAAAGCTTTCATATTCACAGTGTGTCTGTTCTCTAGGTTTCTCGTACATGTTATAACTGTAGTAATATTCCCTTCAACCTGGAGAGTTGGGACCCATGGAATGGGTGCCATGCATTATTGCTTTAAAGGGCCTGCATTTGCTCACCCAATCTCACCAATCGTCTCAGTCCCAAGTGTCCAGCCTTATGCCACATCCAGCTGTCGTTGTAGATAGGGTCATTCCAGGTTTCATCAGAGACCCTGAAGGAATTGTAAAGAATTTCCCAGTTTTTTTGTTTTGTTTTTGAAATTCCTTTTTATAGTGGGTTTGAGCTGATTCTCGCTGCCATGTTTATGCCAGTCTAGGCACACCTGATTCCCTTACGGAGACATATCAATACATAGGTTTTAAGATTCTTACTAGTCAGATATATTCCTCTGCGGGAAATATGGGGTTTTGAGTCCCTTTCCCTGAGGAAGGTGTAGGTCTTCTCTATTCCATAGTTGGTTTTTGGAACGGTACCTGTGCTTATATCAAACTCAGGTTTTATGCATCACCCCACCTCTCCTTCCCCCTTAAGCAGGCATAAGAGTGTTTTCTAAATGTGAGACACTGTTCTCTTTCCTAACTCAGTTCAAGTGTAGCCATGTTTACAGGATCTTCATAAGTGATATCTTATGATAAGTTTCTTTTTCTGTGTGATTTATTTCACTTAGAATCATCGTACCTGAATCTACCCATTTTGCTGCTACTGGTCTTATGACATTGATTTCATGGCTGAGGGATATTCCATCGTATGTAAGTACCACAATTTTTTGAACCATTTTTATATTTCCTGGGATATTTAAGGTGTACCCAAGTTGAGGTCCGTGTAAGCAGTGCAGCCCTAAATTTTGGGGTGGCTGTGCCTTATTGATTTTCGGTTTACCCCAGGTATATAACCTAGACTGGAAGTGCCCTTGGCTCTGTAGCTCTGTTCTTTACTTATTTTAGGGAAAACAATGTACTCCTCCAGAGAGGCAGTTGGCAATTTACATCCGGCCCATCAGCATAACAAGGCTCCCTGTTCTCCAGGGCCTGTCTTGCCTTTCTGGTTTTTACACATTTTGTGGATGTCCCTTTTGACCGGTGGGAAGTGATACTTCTTTGTAGTGCAGATTTGCATTGCCCGCTTGCTTGCTTTGCCAAAAAGGGCGTATGCGTTTTCTCCTGAATATATTCAGGAGAAAACGCATACGCCCTTTTTGGCCTAGTGCATCATTGTCGAAGTTGTGCCCCTCTTCCTGTGCTTTAAAGGTGATTCCAACGTACCTCTTTAAATCTGTTTCCTGCTATTCTGCCTCGCTTTCAAGTCCGCCTCGTTGCCTTCCCTCAACAGATTTTTGGACGATAGTTGTCCTTTATTACTCAGCCAGTCTGTGAATTGCTGTGCCCCTGTCCTCCATTTTCAACTCGTTTTTGGTGAGCTGACCGCACGTCCAAAATTTTGATTCAGGGCCTATACTGGTTCCCGGTGGGTGGCTGAGACTTTGGTTTATTCTTCTTCCTGCCGGGAAGTTAGAGTTATATGTGCCCGTCCAAATGCCTAACAGCTACTCTCTCATTGGTTCTCAACCTTCCCTTTCATCCTCTGCCAAATTGGCAACCTGTGCGAACCAGGAGGTTAAAGCGGCTGTCTCTCCAAGTTGGGAGATTGATAGTAAAGCAGATGGACAGTCAAACCGGAGCACCAGGAGAGGGACTATTCGTTGAGTTTTAGAAACCTTTCGTAATCACAGTGTGTCCGTTCTCTGGGTTTCCCGTACATGTTATAACTGTAGTAATATTCCCTTCTACTGGGAGAGTTGGGACCCATGGAATGGGTGCCATGCATTATTGCTTTAAAGGGTCTGCATTTGCTCACCCAATCTCACCAATCGTCTCAGTCCCAAGTGTCCCTCCTTATGCCACATCCAGCTGTCTTTGTAGATAGGGTCATTCCAGGTTTCATCAGAGACCCTGAAGGAATTGTAAAGATTTTCCCAGTTTTTTTGTTTTGTTTTTGAAATTCCTTTTTATAGTGGGTTTGAGCTGATTCTCGCTGCCATGTTTATGCCAGTCTAGACACATTTGATTCCCTTATGGAGATATATCAATCCATAGGTTTTAAGATTCTTACTAGTCAGATATATTCCTCTTCGGGAAATATGGGGTTTTGAGTCCATTTCACTGAGGAAGGTGTAAGTCTTGTCTATTCCATAGTTGGTTTTTGGAACGGTACCTGTGCTTATATCAAACTCTGGTTTTATGCATCACCCCACCTCTCCTTCCCCCTTAAGCGGGCATAAGAGTGTTTTCTAAATGTGAGGCTCTTTTCTTTTTCCTAAATCAGTTCAAGTGTAGCCATGTTACAGGATCTTCATGAGTGATATCTTATGATAAGTTTCTTATTCTGTGTGACTTATTTCACTTAGAATCATCGTACCTGAATCCACTCATTTTGCTGCTACTGGTCTTATGACATTTATTTAATGGCTGAGGGATATTCCATCGTACATAAGGACCACAATTTTTTGAACCATTTTTATATTTCCTGGGATATTTAAGGTGTACCCAAGTTGAGGTTCTTTTAATCAGTGCAGCCCTAAATTTTGGGCTGGCTCTGTCTTATTGATTTTCAGTTTTCCCAAGGTATATTCCCTAGACTGGAAGTGCCCTTGGCTCTGTAGATCTGTTGTTTACTTGTTTTAGGGAACACAATGCACTCCTCCAGAGAGGCAGTTGGCAATTAACATCCCGCCCATCAGCATAACAAGGATCCCTGTTCTCCAGGACCTGTCTTGCCTTTCTGGTTTTTACACATTTTGTGGATGTCCCTTTTGACCGGTGGGAAGTGCTACTTCTCTGTAGAGCAGATTTGCATTGCCCGCTTGCTTGCTTGGCCAAAATGTGCGTATGCGTTTTCTCCTGAATATATTCAGGAGAAAACGCATACGCCCTTTTTGGCCAAGTGCATCATTGTCGAAGTTGTGCCCCTCTTCCTGTGCTTTAAAGGCGATTCCAACGTACCTCTTGAAATCTGTTTCCTGCTATTCTGCCGCGCTTTCAAGTCCGCCTCGTTGCCTTCCCTCAACAGATTTTTGGACGATAGTTGTCCTTTATTACTCGGCCAGTTTGTGAATTGCTGTGCCCCTGAGCTCCATTTTTCAACTCGTTTTTGGTGAGCTGACCGCAAGTCCAAAATTTTGGTTCAGGGCCTATACTGGTTCCCGGAGTGTGGCTGAGAATTTGGTAAATTCTTCTTCCTGCCAGGAAATTAGAGTGAAATGTGCCCGTCCAAATGCCTAACAGCTACGCTCTCATTGGTTCTCCCTCTTCCCTTTCATCCTCTGCCAAATTGGAAAGCTGTGCGAACCAGGAGGTTAAAGGGGCTGTCTCTCCAAGTTGGGAGATTGATAGTAAAGCAGATGGAAAATCAAACTGGAGCACAAGGAGAGGGACTATTCTTTGAGTTTTAGAAACCTTTTGTATACACAGTGTGTCCGTTCTCTAGGTTTCCCGTACATGTTATAGCTGTAGTAATAGTTCCTTCAACCTGGAGAGTTGGGACCCATGGAATGGGTGCCACATATTATTGTTTTAAATTGTCTGCATTTGCTCACCCAATTTCACCAATCCTCTCAGTCCCAAGTGTCCAGCCTTATGCCACATCCAGCTGTCGTTGTTTATAGGGTCATTCCAGGTTTCATCAGAGACCCTGAAGGAATTCTAAAGAATTTCCCTGTCTTTTGTTTTGTTTTTGAATTTCCTTTTCTAGTGTGTTTGAGCTGATTCTCGCTGCCATGTTTATGCCAGTCTAGACACACTTGATTCCCTTACGGAGACATATCAATACATAGGTTTTAAGATTCTTACTAGTCAGATATATTCCTCTGCGGGAAATATGGGGTTTTGAGTCCCGTTCACAGAGGAAGTACTAGGTCCTGTCTATTCTGTATTTGGATTAAGGAACCGTACCTGTGCTAATATCAAACTCTGGTTTTATTCATCCCCCCACCTCTGCTTTCCCCTTAAGCATGCATGAGAGTGTTTTCTAAATATGAGATTCTGTTCCCTTTCCTAATTCATTCCATGTGTAGCCATGTTTATATACCCTTCATAAGTGATATCTTATGATAAGTTATTTTTTCTGTGTGATTTTTTCAGTTAGAATCATCGTACATGAATCCCGTCATTATGCTGCTACTGGCCTTATGACATTGACTTCATGGCTGAGGGATATTCCATCATACGTATGTACCACAATTTCTTTACCATTTTTGTCTTTCCTGGGATATATAAGGTGTCCCGAATTCGAGGTTCTTGTAAGCAGTGCTGCCATAAATTTTCGGGTGGCTGTGTCTTATTGATTTTCAATTTTCCCAAGGTATATTCCCGTGACTGGAAGTGCCTTAGGTTGTGAAGCACTGTTGTTTTCTTCTTTTTGGGAACACAATGCACTCCTCCAGAGTGGCTGTTGGCAATTTACATCCCACCCATCCGCATAACAAGGCTCCCTGTTCTCCAGATCCTGTCTTGCCTTTCTTGTTTTTACACATTTTACGGATGTCCCTTTTGACCGGTTGGAAGTGATAGTTCTTTGTAGTGCAGATTTGCATTGTGCGGTTGCTTGGTTGGCCAAAATGGGCGTATGCGTTTTCTCCTGAATATATTCAGGAGAAAGCGCATGCGCCCTTTATGGACAATTCCATAATTTTCGAAGTTGTGATGCTTTTCCTCTGTTTAAAGGCGATTCCAATGTACTTCTGGAAATCTGTTTCGTGTACTTCTGCCTCATTTTCAAGTCCGCCTCATGGCTTTATCTCAACAGATTTTTGGAAGAGAGTAGTCATTTATAACTCTGCAAGTTAGTGAATTTCTGTGCCCCTGAGTTCCATTTTTCAACTCGCGTTTTTGTGAGCTGACTGCCAATCCACACTTTTGCTTCAGGACCTATACTGGTTCCATTGGGGGGGCTGGCTCAGAGTTTGTTAATTCTTCTTCGTGACGGGAATTTAGAGTGACATGTGGCCATCCAAATGCCTACAGCTACTCTCTAATTGTTTCTCCCTCTTCCCTTATATCCTCTGCACAACGTGCCAACTGTCTGAACCAGGAGGTTAAAGGTGCTGACTCTCCAATTTGGGAGATTGATACTAAAGCAGTTGGAATGTCAAACTGGTGCACAAGGAGAGAAAAAAATTAGTAGAGTTTTAGAAACCTTTCACCATCAGATGGTGTCCATTCTCTAGGTTTCCCATACATGTTATAACTGTAGTGATATTCCCTTCTACCTGGAGAGTTGGGAACCATGGAATGGGTGCCAGGTATTATTGCTTTAAATGGTCTGCATTTTCTCACCCAATCTCACCAATCCTCTCAGTCCCAAGTGACCAGCCTTATGCCACATCCAGCTGTCGTTGTAGATAGGGTCATTCTAAGTTTCATCAGAACCCCTGAAGGTATTGTGTAAGAATTTCACTGTTTATTTGTTTTGTTTTGAAATTCCTTTTTATAGTGGGTTTGAGCTGATTCTCACTGCCGTGTTTATGTCGTTCTAGACACACTTGGTTACCTTATGGAGACATATCAATACATAGGTTTTAAGATTCTTACTAGTCAGATATACTACTCTGCGGGGAATAGGGGTGTTGAGCCCCATTCACTGAGGAAAGAGTAGGTCTTGTCTATTCTGTATTTGGATTATGCAACCGTACCTGTGCTAATATCAAACTCTGGTTTTATGCATCACCCCACCTCTCCTTTCCTCTTGAGCAGGCATAAGAGTGTTTTCTAAATGTGAGACTCTTCTCTTTCCTAATTCAGTTCATGTGTAGCCATGTTTACAAGACCTTCATAAGTGATATCTTATGATAAGTTTCTTTTTCTGTGTGACTTATTTCAGTTAGAATCATCGTACATGAATCCACTCATTATGCTGCTACTGGCCTTATGACATTGATTTCATGGCTGAGGGATATTCCATCGTACGTATGTACCACAATTTCTTTACTATTTTTGTCTTTCCTGGGATATTTAAGGTGTCCCGAAGTCGATGTTCTTGTAAGCAGTGCTGCCCTATATTTTGGGTTGGCTGTGTCTTATTGATTTTCAATTTTCCCAAGGTATATTCCCATGACTGGAAGTGCCTTAGGTTGTGAAGCTCTGTTGTTTAATTCTTTTAGGGAACACAGTGCACTCCTCCAGAGTGGCTGTTGGCAATCTACATCCCACCCATCAGCATAACAAGGCTCCCTGTTCTCCAGAGACCCTCTTGCCTTTCTGGTTTTTACACATTTTACGGATATCCCTTTTGACTGGTGGGAAGTGATACTTCTTTGTAGTGCAGATTTGCATTGTGCGGTTGCTTGGTTGGCCAAAATGGGTGTATGTGTTTTCTCCTGAATATATTCAGGAGAAAACGCATGCGCCCTTTATGGACAATTCCATAATTGTCGAAGTTATGATGCTTTTCCTGTGTTTAAAGGCGATTCCAATGTACTTCTGGAAATCTGTTTCGTGCAAATCTCCCTCATTTTCAAGTCCGCCTCATGGTTTTTCCTCAACAGATTTTTGGAAGAGAGTAGTCCTGTATAACTCTGCAAGTTAGTGAATTGCTGTGGCCCTGAGCTCCATTTTTCATCTTGTGTTTTTGTGAGCTGACCGCAAACCCACAATTTTGCTTCAGGACCTATACTAGTTATGCGGGTGGGGCAGGCTGAGAGTTTGGTTAATTCTTCTTCGTGACGGGAAATTAGAGTGACATGTGG